>NC_136487.1:134100182-134117682 GCF_053919585.1 Euprymna scolopes | reverse complement strand
GGCATCTAAGATTTTATGGGGGGTATCTCATCTTTTGTGGTACTATTACGGAACAACACAAAAGGTGCTTCTGCAGAGAAATAGCGTGCTATTTTTTAAAATAGTATTTAAATTTTTTTTCAGAATATTTACGTGAATTTTAAAATGAAGAGAATTAAGGAGAGTGGTGCGGCATTCCGTAAAAAGCGAAAAACAAAAGAAGAGATCGCACTGGGCATGGAATATGTGCCTATATTAAAGATAGCTTTCCATGTGGGAGGGACATCTCCAGGGAAGATCCTAACTTACCCTATATGTGCTTCCGGGTTGCTTTAGCTCACACTACTGCATTTATATTTACTCTCTATCGCCCCCACAACAGCGGAGTTACTATCTTTCAAAGCATATCTGAGAAAATTGACCAAGTCCTTTCTACTTATCCTTCAGCTAACATTCACGTATGTGGAGACTTCAATGTTCACAACGTCGAATGGTTGACCCACTCAAACAAGACCGATGATGAGGGGAGGTTCTGTCATGATTTCTCCATTGCCTATGACCTCACTCAGATTGTTCAGGAACCTACCCGTGTGCCCGATAATGACGGCCAGTATGCGAGCCTACTAGACCTTTTTCTCACAACTTGCCCTGAACTATGTTCAGTTTCTGTTCTGTCGCCTCTTGGATCTTCCGACCACTCTGTTGTATCAATTAAGATAAAAATGAAATGTAATAAGTCCCCAGACGTACCACTTCATCGTACAGTATATCGATACACTAAGGCTGACTGGGATAGCTTCCGTACATTTATATCTGATCTACCTCTGCATTCCATGTTTAAAAAGGATGTGTCCTCTATAGTATTAGACCTAACTGAATGGTTAATTGTAGGTATTGACCATTTCATACCCTCTAAAAAGTTTCAGCAAAAACCTAACAGCCAGCCATGGTTCTCTCCAGAATGTGCTGCTGCCATTGCGCACAGAAATCACTTTTTCCACTGCTTCAAACGTAATAGATGTATGGAAACTAAAGCCGTTTTCAGGACTGCCAGCAACCATTGTAAGAAAGTAATAAGGAACGCAAGAGAGTTGTATGCTCAATCTGTTAAGTCCAAAGTAGCTGAGCAGCGGCTTGGTTCCCACCAGTTTTGGCAAATAGCAAACAGAATCCTGAACAGAAGCGTGTGCTCCATCCCAACTATTATCAATGGACCTGAGGTAATCTCGTCAGCATCAGACAAAGCCAAACTCTTTGTCAAGAACTTTGCAGCTAATTCTACCCTTTGCGACCAAGACCGCCAACCCCCAATATTTCCTCCTGTATCAGAAAACACGCTATGTGATATACGTATATCTGTACGTGATGTTGCCAAGCTAATCAAAAACCTTGATTCCAGTAAAGCAACTGGCCCTGATGGTATTCCAATTATAGTACTAAAAAAACTTCAACCTGAACTAGCGCCCATACTTACAAAACTGTTTAAACGTTGTCTTAAGGAGAATAGTTTCCCATCTCCCTGGAAAATCTCATCAGTATGCCCTGTATTTAAGAATTCAGGTGATCGCTCATCCCCCTCTCAGTACAGGCCAATAAGTCTCCTGTGCGTCATGAGTAAGTTGCTAGAATCTGTGTTAAATACAGAAGTAATCAAACATCTCAACAAAAATAACCTTCTTAGTGACACTCAATATGGTTTCCGTTCTGCTAGATCTACAGCAGATGTCCTTACAGTTATATCGCATAGGATTAGCAAATCTCTCGACGGTGGCAATCTTTCTAGGGCAATTGCTCTTGACATATCTAAAGCCTTTGATAGGGTATGGCATAAAGGTTTACTTCATAAGATCGCTAGCTATGGTATAGCTGGAAAAGTCTTCTCAATTATTAAATCATTTCTTTCTGATAGGTTCATAAGAGTAGTAGTTGAGGGGCAAAAATCAGAAGCTCTCAGTATTAATGCCGGTGTCCCTCAGGGATCCATCCTGGGCCCAACTCTTTTCCTGATCTACATTAATGATCTTCCAAATCATATCCTTACATCATTTGTAGACATTTATGCTGACGACACTACCATTTATGGTACCACATCTAAAACAGTAAACGAGCAAGTACTCTCCAATTCTCTCTCCTCTGATCTTGAGCATGTAGTACAATGGGGAAAGGAGTGGCTGGTTACTTTTAATGCATCTAAAACCAAGCTTCTCTCTTTACATCATCAACATTTTAATCCACATTTGTCATCAATTGAAATGAATGGCTCTCGTCTTCAGGAGGCCTCAAGTTTTGACAAGCTTCTGGGCTTGACCATTACTCCTGATCTTAAATGGAACACGTATATCAAATCTGTTGCCAAGGCCGCTGGAAAAATGGTGGGATCTTTCTATCGATCCAGTAGATATCTCACTGCTGATGCTATTCTCTATCTATATAAGAGCCAGGTACGTCCAAGGATGGAATACTGTTGCCACATCTGGGCAGGAGCTGCTAGAAAGGACTTGTCCTGCCTTGATAGAGTTCAAAATAGACTTCGTAGCCTCGTAGGAGATGTCCTTTTCTCCTCCTTACAACCTCTATCTCACAGAAGAGATGTTGCGAGTTTGTCTCTGATGTATCGTTATTTTCATGGAAAGTGTTCAACTGAGCTTCAATCTATGGTCCCCCCTCGCCAAACTTTCACAAGAAACACTCGTCTAGCTGTAAACACTATCAATAATTTCCCCCACTCTTTATCTGTGCCTAAACCTAAACATAGATTCCATGAACAAAGCTTCTTTCTTAGAACTGCACGCCTGTGGAATTGTCTTCCGTTTTCCTGCTTTCCGGCTGACTACAATATGGTTGTGTTCAAGTCTAAGGTAAATAAGTTCTTGATGAGCCGTTCCATATAAGTTATTAAATTTACCAAATTTTCATTACTAATGATTACTATATTGACCAACTTCTACTGTACACTCTTTAACCCTTATCCTTGAGTGGCCTCTGGGCCTTGATAATGTGGTGATGCCTTTGTAAAAAAAAAAAAAAAAAAAAAAGAGGAAGAAAACAAGAATAAAGGCACGTTGTTGAAATTCATCAAAAAGACTTCTATGGCCGAAATGGCGGAAACGAAAGTCGAAAATCTTGCTGAAACCGAAGATGAAGTTAACGTTGATACTGTTACTTCGGAAGTCGACATTGCCCGCGTTGATACATCAACAACTGCCAATGATGATGCGCGTGAAGTTGAAGAATTGGAAAGGCAATCACTGGTTGTCGCGACCGATTTTACAGATGTTGGTCTATGGCCTATTGAGATTAGTCATGAAATTCGCGCTATGCTTGTTCGGCTGGGATCTGTTGCTGTGCAGCATCTTGATCATGAATTCAAGGAAATAGTGCGACCAGGGACAAAAACAAAAGGCGACGTTAGAAAGCTAACAAAAAACTTGTTCTATCAGGTATTGCGGAACGGTGAGAAAAGTTTGCGAACTTGGATGGTGTATTCTCCTGCCAGAGAAGACTTATTTTGCTCCTGCTGCAGACTATTTTCAATTGGACTCTCGAGTTTTCTACTGATGTGGGTTTCAAGAATTGGTGGAAGTTAAATCCAAAAGTACATGAACATGAAGCAAGCACATCTCATGCTCAGGCGTTTCTTGACTGGAAGGAGCTAGAGATCCGACTTGCTGAAGGAAAGGTAGTTGATAAAGTTGAGCAAAATATCATTGAGAAAGAAACAAAGAAGTGGCGAGAAATCCTAGCTAGATTGCTGGACATTATCAGATTTCTCGCCAAGCAGAATCTGGCGCTACGAGGTCACCGGGAAGACATCCATAATGATGAAAGGGGTCAAGAAAACAAAGGAAATTTCTTGGAATTAGTAAATCTATTGGCTAAATATGACCCTGTACTCCGTGAACATTTGGTTAAAGTTAACCTAGGGAAGAAATTCACTATTTCTTATCTGTCACCAGAAATTAAAAAAGAGTTTTTGAGCATTTTAGCAAAGCAGGCCAGAAAGAAAATTATCGATCAGATAAAGAAAAGCAAGTATTTTTGTATAATTTTTGATAGTACTCCCGATGTATCTCACAAGGACCAGATGAGTGAGGTGTTGCGCTACGTGAAAGTTGACAGAAATGAAGTGACGGTGGATGAGTCGTTTCTTCGCTTCATCGAAACAAGGGTAAAAGCGCGGAGGACATTTCTGAACTCATTTTGAGAGAATTGGAGAATGATGAGATACAGATTGGTGACTGTATTGGCCAGGCATTTGACAATGCCGCTGTTATGGCAGGTCACCGATCCGGTGTGCAGAAACGAATCTCTGAAATCAACCCAAAAGCTCTATTTGTGCCATGCACAAACTATTCACTAAATCTGGCTTGTGTACATGCAGCTTCAGTTTGGCACACTGGACCGGTTATTCTCGTTCTTTTCTGCATCTACACATCGCTGGACGTCTTGATTTAGTTGACCGGTCTAAGTATCAAACGGACTGTGGATACTAGATGGAGTAGTGGAGCAGATGCTGTAGATGTTGTGATAAAAAAAATATTGGAAGTCGTCATTGCCCTGGAACAGCTCACAGAAGGAGAAAATGCAATCACAAGATCGGATGCATCTTTAATTCTTAACTCGGTACTATCGTTTCCGTTTCTTTTATTTCTGAACCTTTGGAAAACTATTCTCCCAGAAATGAATGATGCCCAGAAATATCTTCAAAAAAGGGCTGGATCTGCAACAAAGTTCTGTCAGGCTGACAGCGTTGAAATATTTCCTTCTTCAGAATAGAGAAAAGATAGTGGACACTGCAATAGAAGAGTCAAAAACACTCTGCTCTGAAATGGGGATAAGCATGGAGCGTCGTATTCGCAAAAAGAAACGAATGGATGGTGAAGGATTGACTGATGCAGCGCTGAGTTTTGATACTGAGTTGAGACGGGAAATGCTGTCTGTCATAGACAGATTGACTGAAGAAATATCTTGCAGATTTCAACAAGTTCACAATCTTGCAAATAAATACGCTTTTCTTATGCCATCAAATCTGCTTGACGATAATTATGATTGTCAGCTTGGTGGATTTGACGAAGATATAGAAAAAGAGAAATTCTTTGCTGAAAGGAAGAGGTTACAGTATGTTGTACAAGCTTCAGAAAAAGACAAAATCGATGGACCTCTTGAACTTTTGAACTTTATACAAAGATACCAACTTGGGGATTCCGTCCCTAATATTGTGATCTTGCTGAGAATTTTCCTCACCAGAGCTATTAGCGTTGCTAGCTGTGAGCGCTCTTTCTCAAAACTGAAGCTCATAAAAACTACCTTAGATCAGCAATGAGCCAGACAAGACTTACAGACTTGGCAATCCTCTCAATAGAGAGGGAACGTCGAGGAAGTGAATTTTGATAGAGTCATTGATAACTTTGCCGAAAAACAGGCGCGAAAAATCTGTTTGTAAATTTTCAACCGACTTGATGCCTTGCAACAGTTCTCTCACAAAAAATAAATTTATAGCCTTATTTGCCATTCATAAATACATTTATTTAAAATATATTAAAACTATTTTTAAAAGAGTTGAAACGTTATTAACAACAACAAATTTCTGAAAACCGAGCGATTACACACACGGATTTAAAAAAGCACCGATACAAGATGTTTTTCTCTTCGGAGGGCTCGACCTCTTAATAATAACATTACATTATGAAGACAAAGAAAAGAAACCTACATTGGACTATTCTGTCCTTGATACATCCATGTTATTTGGCGAAAATTCGGACTTTAACAACAACGACAAAAAAGTAAATAAAAATGATTTTATCATTTCATAACATTTTCAGGTTTTCAAATGTTCTCATTTAAATTTATTATTATATTTGCTTGTGTAGCTAATTCATTTAATTTAACTTTTTTTTTTAATAATTTGAATTATAAGTTTTTGTTTTGAAAAAATATTTGGTTTCTTTTATTTGCGTACCCAGTCTTTATTTTATTAGTGGTTCAGAGGCTAGGGAATGAGGGTGGAGCGTTGTGTTTCGATTTCGATTCTAGCTCATGGCACCCAAGTCATATATTATTATTGAAAAGAAATTTCAATTATTATTATAATAATATTCAATTATTATTGAAAAGAAATTGTTAAATTAACTGGCTACGTATACAATTACGTAGCCAGTTAATTTAATTTAACAATTTCTTTTCAATAATAATAAGTATGTAAACATTAATCTGAAGGGAATTGTGTGAACATTAATCCGAAGAAAATTATATAATTGTTTTGAAAAATCTTTGGTATTCTTTGACGAGTACTGTAATACGATGAAAATCTAGGACTAATAGCTGCAGTCTAACATTAGTTCCATGAAAATAAATATTTTGAGGGCTTTTGGAATTTTGAAGGTCAACAGATTATAAAATGCGGGGGGGGGCAAATCTTACGATCGCCGCGGGCTGCAAAAACTGTTGCTGTTTAATTTTTCAACATTTTTCAGAACATGTAAAGCAACTGCTTTCTTTGAAAGATTACATAGAGAATTTATGCAATTTAAAAAAAAATTGTTTTACAAATAAAATAAATTTACATCGTATTTTGAGGTTATTATCATTTTAGTTTTAGTGATAATTTAAAAATAATAAATAATTATAATTAGTACCAATAATGAAAAATTAAATTACAAATTTAGAAGAATCGGTTTTGAAATCGTAAAATAAGGACAAATTTTTCCGATTCCGATACCTGCAATACTTCAGATTTTTACAAACTTTCGGTATAAAATTTCAGATTTTTTGTTAGCTTTTATACATTTTTTCTATTTTCTATTTTTATCCTCTCAAAATGCCGCCCCTGACAGGTGCTGCTCGTAAATAAGAGACACATTTTTCTGATTCTGATACCTCAAAAATTCCCGATTTTTTACAACTTTTTCAGTATAAAATGTCAGATTTTTTGTTAGATTTTGTTTATTTTTATTTATTATTTTCTACTTTCTATTTTTACTCTCTCAAAATGCCGCCCCCTGATATATGCCGCTCGCAAAATAGGGACACCTTTTTGCGATTCCAATAACTACAACAGTTCCCATTTTTTACAACCTTTTCGATATAAAATTTCAGATTTTTTGTTAGCATTTTTTTCGATTTTCCCCTTTTACCATCTCAAAATGCCGCCCCCATGCCGCCCGCATGCCGCCCCCCCATATTTTTTGTTAACTTGTGTTTATTTTCATTTATTTTTTCTACTTTCTATTTTTACCCTCTGAGGGGGCGGCAGTGATTTGAAAATAAAACTCAGTGATGGAGCGCTCGCCTACAGATTGAATGACCCCGTATCCAAGCCCGGGTGTACTTCAATATCCTATTTAAATTTTTTTCTTAATAATGAATTTAATTTACGATAAAAAAGACGTCCATTAAATATCGCCGAAAATCATTTCTTCGTTTGCATATTTTAAAACTAAACATTAATCAAAAGTGAGTTCCCAAGGCATTCATCGTCACACCCAAATATCAGCTGACGTGATATTGTAAACAAACACAGACGCAATTTGATACAATACATTATCAATATCATTTTTAAAAAAATATTGTATTTTGTGAACTAGTCCTCCAGATAAATTATTCCTCAATTACTACGTTTGTTTCATTACTGTAGCTTGATAACTATTGATAATTATTTTAAAATGTGTTCTTTGTGTGAAAATATGAGGTACTCATATCAAGAATACAAATGAATCACCAAGATGAATAATTTATCGCGTGGAATCGTCGCCAATTCCCGGTGAGATCTGCCCTCGCATGACGATCAATAAAAGTCAAGGTCAGACGCTGAGCAAGGTGGGTGTATGGCTGGAAGAACCGACTTTCACCCATGGTCAACTGTATGTAGCGGCATCGCGGGTAAGAAACCCAGACGATCTGATCTTCGCCCTGAACGTGGTGTATAAAGAAATCCTATAACTTCAAATACTTTCGTGTTGAACACTTTCTTGCTGTTGTTGTTTCCACTGTTGTTGTTTCTGGCTGCAACGGGACTACTTGTATATATAATAGCTGTATAGTTCTAGCTTCCTAAATGAAAAGAGGCACTCCAGTAACGAGTATATTCATATGTAGCCAATAATGTTTGTATAAGTAAACATACTTAAACATGCTAAATATATATTAATGTTATATATATATATATATATATATATATATATATATATACATATATATGTGTGTGTGTGTGTTAAATAAAATGTAGGTGGAAGGACTTGAATACTCAACGCTTCGCCCGATTTATGCGGGCTTCTTCAATGACCATCCCTCTTGAAGAAGCCAACATAAATCGGGCGAAGCGATGAGTATTCAGGTCCTTCCACCTCCATTTTCTTTCATATAGTCGGATTTAATCCAGCTCAACAATCATATATATATATATATATATATATATATATATATATATATATATATAACACATGCACACCTAAATAATATATATATATATATATATATATATATATATATACATATATATATACTAGCATGCATACCCAGCGTTGCCAGGGTTGACATGGAGTTCGGTCTGGCCATACCTGCTATACTAAAGATATTGAGCAGTTTTTCATTATTATATATCAACTCCATCGTTACCCCAAGAAAAATTTTCAAAAATAAAAGAACGAATGAAAACACGCAAATTTACCCACTCCCCGAAAAAAAGGAAGTACGTGACAAAACTCTCCACCAGGTATTTCAAGAGAAAGGATACGAAGAGAAGCTATTCTTCGGATAGTGAGCACCCTTTTATTTGACTATATTCCAGTTTAAGCGAATTTCTTTTATGCTACCTCAGTCTAGAAAGGTTTGTTTTTTATGGTCTATACCAACGAGAACAAACGAAATAACTTAGTTTCAAAAATAGTAAAGTAGAATTTCTGTTAACCGAAATACACGTTTGTATGTTATAAAAATGACGAGTTATAACTTATTGTGTTATTAAAATACAAACATTATCAGTTACGATGTCAAAAAATGTGAAGAAAAAACTGGTAAAAAAAACGTAAATGAAAGTTATTTGAGTTTTTGTTTTTTTATAAAGAATCGTAGTTGAATTGGATTGTTTGTTTATTTAAAAATAAAAATCCACTGAACCACAATGTTATTTTCGAAATCATGGAAATTATTTAATTTAAACTAATTCCAAAAAATAATGCTTGAAAGTCTTTAGTTTAAATATCCGCCGAAAAATAAAACAAAAACCAAAAGAACACGGTTAGCGTCCAGAGTAAATAACTCAAACCGGTTTATAAAAAAAATGATGTCGGTATAAATAAATTAAATTAAATATGGATTAATATAAATTAAATTTAAATAATAAATTTAAATAGAACATTTAAAACAATTCTCTCACTATAAATAATAACTAACACGCCGCTATTTAATAAAATCGATTTTCCTTAATGTAATATGCAAATGACATCATCACTTAATCGTATATTTTGCAATAATCACATTATATATGGGAATGAATAAAACATTAAAGTATTGGAACTTTTGTATATATTAATCAAATTCTGAACAAACAAACAAATAAACAAAGAAACAGAAAGGTATACGAATTTATATATACATATATTTATTGTCATAAAAATCAAATAATTTAGTAGAATCCTATAAAAGAATGGTAATGTAGATACTAATCCTCTTAAAAATGGTCTCTATTTTGTGGCATATGATTAATAACTCGTTTACCGATTAATAATTCTGTTGTGGTTCATCTGATAAGACTTTTAAGTAACTGTAAAAAAGTATGCTTTAAAAACATGAGCACAATGATAGAACTAATTCTTTTTATCGATTCATATTGGAACTACATATAAGTGGGCGTTACTTGTGAAAATCTCTCAGACAAAGAAAGTAATTCGATTAATGCTGTTAACTAAGATCAATAAGTTTTAACCGCTTGAAATGAAGCATTACAACAATCTGAGACGCGACGAATCGCTAATGAAATTACCTATCTTTTCTGAATGTTTACATGACAAGTGTGTATAGCGTAACAGGAAAAAAATAGAAAGAAAAATCTCTAACTCAAGATGATACCAGTCTTATTAAAAAGTGAAAATAATCATTTATACGACACCAGTTAACCTATATAGTTTCTAATACTCTAACAATGTTAATAATTGTTGTAATCAAAAGATGGACTATAGAAAACACGGATATTTTACGATTATAGAAAGTATCTAACTCTGGATATAATGCTCTACTTATATAACGGTTATATATCATAACTGTAGTACTGGAAGCACAGGACTGCTCAGAGAAATCTTCCTTGGCTTGGGAAAGTGAAAAATCGACTGTAAAATCTAGTGGGCGATGATTACTGTTCCAACAGGTTTTTTTTTTCTGACGTTGTTAACCTTTCCCTCCTCTATCGTTATTTTAATGGCAAAAAGATCAACTCACAACAAGAACTTATCTTTCTGAAGTTAAGTGATGAGAATTGTATATTTGCATTCTTAAGACCACTGCTCTCATTTTGAATCTCATTTCCACACTTTCTTTAAATTCTTTGTAGATTCCCGAGTTCGACAATATACACCCGCAAAAGGTCGGAGGTTAAATGGACTGAAACGTTGTTAAAGGAACACTCAAAATCAGAATACGTTCGGAGAATCCATATAATAATAAATAATATGACAGAGGCGCGTGGGAAGTGAATATTTAAAGTGCAAGTAAACCATGATACTTGACTTTTGCATTTTAAACGTAAATGTGTATATATATATATATATATATATATATATATATATATATATATATATATTCTTACACCAGACTATCCATTCATGTGTAATCACCTTTTCTTCACCATATTCCCTCTGCTTCACTTTTTTGTTTTCAAGTAAGATCTTTGACTTACTTGTTGTTTCATCAAATACTTCTGCATGCAAAATCCGATCCTGCATTTTGCTGATTCCTACGCTAATGAGAAGGAAAGTATTTCTTCAGAACTCCGCAGATTAAGGACTATCCATTTATCTACTGTTTCCTTTTCAGATTAAATATGTTTTTAACTCATTCCAAAGTGTTTTTTAACATATTTTATTAACTGTTTGCTCATATATATATATATATATATATATATATATATATATATATATATATATATATATATACAATTATTCTATAAAATACACAGTAGGTTCTCTACAGTGCGATGTAGAGTACAATATATTGTGGACTAAGTCACTGTGGAGAGCAATGTCTTCCTTCCCTTCTGAGCCCTTCGATGGGTCTCCATCTAGAGCAGCAATCAATCAGTTAGATTGAAAATGAGCAATTTCACGGATTTCGGTGACAATAAAAAGATGGGAGTGTGAAACAATCGTTTATTATCATTTAATCCCGGGCAATGTCGGAATTCCGTGCTGGTATCCGTATAATAATAATACGCTACGACATTTCAAATAATGGCATTTTAGACTCATTTAGATAAAGATTGTTTATTTGCATTCGCTGGATTATTGGCACTACTGTCCACAAAGGAGATAATATTGGATTTTCTCGGGATTAATATTGTCAGTTAAACCTACTGATAGAACGGCTCCAATATTTTTCACGATTCCAATATAATTACTAATTATTTTCTAGCTTTTCTGATTTCTATACCAATAACCGATTCCGATCTATATCCCGATTCCGATAGATTTAGAAATCTTATGTTAAAAAAATCACAAACTAACCCTTTATTTACGCCATTTTGTACCTATAATATTGTGCAGGAAAAGATCTATAAAAAATCACACATGTTAATTATTTTTATTTCTTACTGTTACAAGAAAGGGCTGTTCCCTTCTCATGTAAGAAGACATACTAGATAAGTGAAAATAATATTAGGATAAGGCTAGAATCGAACCCTGTAGGCAAGTGTTAAAGATAATAGATAATGGAATGTTAGAAATTAAGTTCATTGTTAATTCTATTAGAAATAGTTAAATATTGTTTATGTTGGAAAAAGAGTCGATTCTCTATTCTTTTAGAAATCTTGATGTGAAATATGTCAGTTAAAAGAATGGACAATGCAAATAAAAAAAATATTGTTTAAAAATAGGTTGGATAATAAACAATGAGAATTGAGGAGTCTTTGTTTGCCAAAAGTGTGTTTAAAAAAAAAAAAAAACATTTGTAAATCCACGTGACATAGTCACGTTGGAAAACACACTTCTGACGTCATAAAAAAGAAGATTTCTTAATATAGGAATCTGAGGTTCGAAGTTGGAGTCATTCAAGTGTTGATAAGAGATAGTCAGTTGGAGAGGAAAACTCCTTAGAAGCGAAGGGAGGAAATAGATCATGTAAATCAAAGTTTGAATTCCTGACGTCACCGATCGGTCTGTTGAAGAATAAAAGAACCAACCATGTTTGTGACTGTTGTCGTGTGTCGCCATTCCTTAAAACAAAAATGTAAATGTGTTTTTTTACCATAATCTTATAATTAACTTTGTACAACCCTTACGAATAATGTGTTTTCTCCACCATCATCAATAATGTATCTTCCTTCCTCCAACAAGAAGCCTCCCAGTCAACTCTAACTGCGGAATCTGCCTATGAGCTTTATTTATTAGTACTTCCCACTAAAAACTTATTATTAAATAAACAAACACTTTCTTAGTTACAAGTTATTAGTCGAACGATACCGTGAAATGACTTGTAATTGACTTAATAAACAAAAACAAACAAAAATAAATAAATAAACGCACTAAACGTCAGATTAAGATTAGATTGCTTTGTTTTGCATTTCTCTCTTCCGTAAGACGCACACTGCGAGACTACTAAGTTTATACTTCCGGTTTTGACGACTCCAACCGAGCAGTCTTACATTAACATTTATGAATGTTTCTTCTGCATTTAGGAATTTTATCATCATATTGTAATGAACTTTGTACAACCCTTCCAAATTATGTGTCCTCCTCACCATCATCAATAATGTATCTCCCCCCTCTATAGGTGTTAACAAGAATCATCCCAGTCAGATATAAATGTCTCCCTCATCACCATCTTTATATATGTGCCCCAATACGGACTCCCGTCATCTTTAAATATGTACCGATAAGTCAAAACAAAATAAATAAAAATTGGTCAAATCTCATAATAATAACTTATCTATTCACCACTACTACAAAATTGAAATTTTCCTTATTTATTTATTTTTGCTATTTTTAAAACAGTAATATATATATATATATATATATATATATATATATATATATATATATATACGTTTTATTTTTATTACCGTATCTTTCTGTTAAGTTACATTATTGTTTCAGCTACTTGACCGTTTTTTTTGGCCGTCTGTAGCATCCTCAGACTTTTACAGAAAGTCTGTAAAAGTCTAAGGATGTTACAGACGGCCAAAAAACAGCCAAGTAGCTGAAACAATAATGTGACCTAATCACACCCAGAGGGTACCATTTTTGGATAGGGTATCAGTAATTATTTTAAAATGTTCTACCCCCCACCCCGTTATAATAATAATGTAGTCTACAATTTTAAATTTAGTTGCAATACCAACTATGCGGTAAAACAACATAAAGATGGGCTGGCAGAGCCTAGCAATACTTACCTACCAAAATCAGAAATAGGACATACCATACAACAGACGTACTTATAAATACATACGGGTCTTCAATTGTAGTACTTACCAACAAAACAAACGCCCACGTGCTTGTGCCTTGTGTAGGCATGCGCGACAACAAAACTTGGGTTTTTATAAGCGGAAGTCTCGAGGTTGTCAGGAATCTCCGGGCGCATGCGCAAGAAGAGGGATTGGGAGAGTGGTATAAAAGGCAGGTCAAGTGAGAAGGTTGTTTTTGTTGTTGTTGTCATTGGACGTTACAGTGACGCGTGCGTTAGCAGTTGATTAAAAAGCTGTTTTTTTGTGTCAAGTCGCGCACCTCGGTGAAGGTGAGGGTTATATCAATTACTGACCATCTTACAAAAAAAACCCATGTGCAGCGAAATTTAACACGAACACTTTTTAAATTCTGCGTCGTTCTCACTCATTATTTCATTTAAAGATCTTGGAGACTGTTCACTTTCGGTTGAGAAAGCCTCCCCTCTGTAAAAAGAATCCAATCGGCTGCCTTTTACCGTAAGAGATGCTGTTGAATATTAAGCATTTACTTTTTAAATGTTTTTAGCGTCTGTCAGAGTGATCTAATTATTATATGATGATCTGCGCATAAGAGCTAAATTGACCGACGTTTTTAATTCAACTGAAACATTTCAACGATAAGAAACGAGTTTCTTAAAGAGGCTAACATAATTATTTACTATATTAATTATTAAATACCTAGAACCGCTAGTGTTTTATTCTTTCAGGAATCATCAGTGTAAAGTGTCATGATTAACACCAGTCGATAGATTCGAACCCAGCCACAGAAGCTATCTCTGGTTTCATTAGCAAGGACATAATATATATATATATATATATATATATATATATATATATGTATATATATATATCTATATATATATAAAAATGTAAATTTGGTTCGTCAAAAGTGAATACAACCATATTTCTACGTTACCAATTTATTTGAAATTTTCAGAAACCCATCTTTAGAGTCGAGGCATGTTTTTATGTTATTAAAATAAATTTACCTCGCGAATTATTAAAATATTAAATAAAATATAAATATTTTTCGAAGTCGTTTCTGCGAGACTTGTCTGGTTTTATTTCTGGGTACTTCCGTTTCAACTACTACAAGGTAAGTAAAAAAAAAAAAAACTTACTCATGCAGAGAGTGATCCGTGCTGAAATAATAACGTTATTATTTAAAAAGCCATTCTTAACATGGGGAAGGGAGGGTGTGTTGTACCTATTCTGTACTTTAACCTTAAATTGAATAAAAATATATCATAAAACTTTAATTAAACGTGGAAATACGATTTAAAAGAATAGCGCGGATCACTCTCTGCATTAGCACACACACACAAAAAAAAATTAAATAATCCCATATTTTTTAAAATTTGAATTCATTTATATACTTACCAATTTTATGTTAAGGCCTTTCAATCATGAAACATTACGTTTTAATTGTTTAGTTTCTTTTCACGGCATTGTTTACATAAAAAAAGTTTGTTTTAACTTTTTCTAAACTGTTTCATTTTTACGACATGCCTCAACGTATTATAAAAATCCTAACCTCCCCATGTTAAAAAAAACGCCCTTCCATAAACTTCGAAAGCCGTTCTTAATATGGGGAGGTTGGGGTGTTCATTCCGAAAGCCGTTTTAACATGGTGAAGTTAGGGTGTTTATAGTATGCTGGGGCGAGTCGTAAAATTAACGAAGTTGCTATCTATTATTTATTGCAAAAATTGCTTGAAATTTATTTATTTGACAAAAAACAATACATTTTGATACTCCTTGGGTGTTGAGTTCCATGGCAACCAGCAGAAAAAATAATAGTCGCTCCCTTAGTTCCCCACCTCACCCAGCACGTAACATATTTTATTTACTGACGTTGCCGTAACTAAACGATTATTTGTCACATTTACAAACATTTATTTATTTTGAAAAAAGTTTTACTTTTTATGAATATTAAAAGAAAAATGGGTACTAATGCAGAGAGTGATCCATGCTGAAATAATAACGTTATTATTTAAAAAGCCATTCTTAACATGGGGAGGGGAGGGTGTTTTTACATATTCGGTACTTTAACCTTGCAATTGAATAAAAAAAACACGATTTAAAAAAATAGCGCGGATCACTCTCTGCATTAGCACCGAAAAATGTTACTAAACATTTATTAATAATTTCTCACTTTTACAAACATTTGATTTTAAATTTCTTTTTAAATGACGACTTTTATCGACTTTTTTTAAAATATCCCCCCTCCAAATGGTGTTTATTCCGAAATCCTTGTTAACATGGAGAGGTTGAGGGTGTTTATTCTGAAAGCCGTTCTTAACATTTGTGGAGGTGGACCTAATGTAAAAAAATAAATAAATAAATAAATTAAAAAAAAAAACTAAATCATTTACTGATAACTTCTCACTTTGACAAATATTTTTTTTAATTTACATGCGCGGACGAACAAATTGTTGAATAGTGCGAAAACAAAACGTTTTTGTAATAAACTTCGGGATAATTTTTGGGGTAAATATTTACATTTAGGTCAACCTCCACAATTTACTGTTTTAAATGACGACTTTTATTGATAAATAAATTTACTTCTCCGCAACTTTTATTGATAAATAAACCTACTTCTCTGCCACAGGGACTGAACCCATCCTTTTTTATTTTTAATAGTATTTTCGGGTGGGTATGCTGACAGCAAATATCAGTTAAATTTTGCAAATACCCCCCCTCCAAAAGTGGTGTTTATTCCGGAAGCTGTTCTTAAGATGAAGATGTGGGGGGGGTGATTATAAGGTGGACCTAATCTAAAAAAAAAAACAAAAAAAACAAGTTCTTTCTGCGCACATAAGCAACTACTTTTTTATTAACTTTTTTTTAAAAACTTTTTTATTTAAAAATTAGTAAATTTCAATGAATAGAATAATAAATCATTTATCATTAATATGTGTTTTTGGTTTTGTGTTGAATGAAACTTTTTTTTTTCATTACAACAATAATGAACCAATTTAAATCTTCCGGGATGCGTTTAAGGGTTACGAAATTATCAATAAATCGTTTAGTTACTAAGCCAACGTCAGTAAGTAAAAAAATGTTACGTGCGCATGAATTAGCCTTGACTAGGGGGGGAGCGACCATTAAATAATTATGCTGGTCGCCATGGACTCAACGACCAAGGAGTACCTAAAGTGGCACTTATGCACTTATGTTATCGTGCCATTTTTTTAAATAGTATTTTTATGTTACATTCAAATTTTACAATATGTTTTTCTTTTATTAATTTGTTAAGTAAAAGTACATATAACAAATCCATCGACACTGCTGTAAAAGCAGATAAAGTGGTTAATTATCTAACAGCTATATTTGCCAAGGATGCCACCGCATGTATTGCAACTGAAATTTGGTGTACTAATTATCATGTGAAATATAAACCAATCCAAGCTTTGCAATGATACATAGCTTGCAGTAAAAAAAAAACAAACAAACAATATCATAGAAACAACAATCTTAACAGGACCTTTCACAGATGAATATATCTTCATTCCATGCATTCTTATGATTCCACCGGATACATCATTACACTTTAGGAAATTGCACTTTTAAATTTTATTGTCATTTGCAATAACAATCAACAAAGCACAGGGAACAATCTTTACAATTGTGGGCCTTACAGTTACACACTGACTGTTTTTTCACATGGGCAATTTATGTTAAGTATTCAAGAGTCACGAAACCGGAAAATCTCTATATCAACTAAGAAAATGGAACAACAAAAACTGTGAACCCATGCAAAATGGAAATTTAAACCTATAAGAAACATGCTTTTTCTCATTTTGGAACTTTTTCCATTGCGCCAATTTGAGCCACAGCAACGCGTGGCAGGGTACAGCTAGTATATATATATATA
>NC_136487.1:134050182-134097682 GCF_053919585.1 Euprymna scolopes | reverse complement strand
TATATATATATATATATATATAAGGAGTTCAACCCGTCTTTGCTTGGGCCCTATGCATTGTTAATAACTTTATATTCATATAAATATATATATATATATATATATATATATATATATCTTTATATATATATATATACATATGCATATATATTCATATACATATATATATATTATATTTAATTTAATTATTATAGCAAAAAATAATTATGACAGCCCCTTTATGAAATTCATTTCTTATCGTTGAGCACTTTCAGTTGAATTAAAGTCGGTCAATTTAGCTCTTATGCATACGTCATCGTATAACGATTAGATCACTCTCTGACTGACGTAAATGAACATTAAAAAAAATAAAATTTTTAAATTCAACGCTATTTCACGCAGTTAATGGTAGCCGAATGGATACGGTCTCCGCTAATCGAGCCAGAGATGTCTCGTGGTGCGAGGTTCGAATCGTTCGGCTGGTGTTAATCGTGACACCCTGCACTGAAGAATCCTGAAAGGATGAAACACTAGTGTCTGTAGGTATTTAATTATTATAGCAAAAAAATAATTATATATATATATATATATATATATATAATTTGACTCATGTCCAGGTAACCTACATCTAAAATTTAAAGTGTTTGGCCCCACCATTGGTGGATGAGTTTATAGAGTAAGTAAAGGTTAAGTCTTACAAGTTTCACCTCGTGGCAGCTAAGTTCTTGCTCAAAAATTAGTAAAAGTCTTGCTATATGTCTGATTTCCGTTTATGTAAAAAGATTTAATGTTCAAACCCAAAATTGGCAGAATAGTTTTCTAGAGACCGCAAAGGTTAAATCTTTTGAGCGTTTACCCCTTGGTTGCGAAATCCTCGGCCAAAAACCAAATTAAAGGCTTGTCTTATGCCTGGATACTTTTTATGTTAAATTTCGAATGCTTAGACTAAAAATTGGTAGTGACAGAGGAGGTCACTTTTTTTAAAACTTTGAATTCAATTTTAACACCTTCATATTTATTTTTTTAGGCTCAAATCAAATTAAAATGTTTGATCCGTGTCAGAGAAACCTGCATCTAAAATTCCAAGCGTTTAGCCCCAAAATTGGCGGGGGAGATTGGTAGTTTTCAAAGATCAAATCGTCCACCTTTGGCCCCTTGATAACTAAATTTCTGGCCGAAAACCAATTAAAAAGATTTTCCCAACAATCAATACCTCTTTTATCAGACTTCGAGTCTGAAAACTGAAAATTGACAGAGTATTTTGGTAGGGAAATGGACACAAACATACATTTTCACTTATATATACATATATAAGACTGAAGGGGCCTGATTATATATATATATATATATATATATATATATATATATATATATTAAGTAATGTGATTTATAATTTAAAATTTAAAATTCAAATTTTAATTAAATTAAAAATCTGTTTTATAAGAAGGAACGACAACAAAATCAATTATCTATACGATCGTTTCGGAAAACAATGCTTTTTATTGTGGTATACATCAAGTTATGTAGAATAATTATATATATATATATATATATATATATATATATATATATATATATATATATAAAATTAGGCTCCTTCACAGACTATGGCTACCTACGTAGTGGTGCCTACACGTGAAATTCCTGTGGCAGGAGGTCCGCAATCTCAAACCGCACCTCTTCTAAGTCGGTATTGTTTAATATCAGTTGCAATGAAGTGTACTTATAGGACGACTGGAAAGAACTGCCGAGATAAACGGAGAACACATACAGCGCCTAAACTTCCTAAATGGTCACCCATCTGGTACTAACCAGGCGTAATGTTGCTTAACTTCATTGATCAGAATATAAACGATGTGTGAACTCTATTATGTCGTATATTAACATTAAAACTTATTATCGAGTATGAAACACGTTACTTTGAACTAATTGAAATAATTAAAATGGTTTCTTAAAAAAAGAGAATTGTTCTTTCCCATTCGAAAAAGAAAATACGTGCATTTTTGGTGCGCTATTATATATTTTGTGGCATTTTGAAACAGAATAATAAAAAGCATTTTTTATAAATTAGGTAGAAAGACGGTCGACGTAAAGAAATGATTTTGTATCCAACTAAGTCATTTACGTAATTTTTATTAATTAAAAGTGTATTTACTTCATGACATTTGTAGATATAAATTTTACGGTCATTTTTTTTATTAATAATTCAGTAAATAATATTTTGAATTGATTTTCATTTCTTTTTCATGAGAGTAAAATAATTGGAGAACGTTAACAATTTCATGTTCTTTTCTTTAGTTTTTAACGTTTTAAAACATAATATTTACATGCTAATTTTTCAGTCTTCTTTACATAATAGAAACAAGAATTGTTATTTTTAATTATTATTGCGTAACGTGTTGCGTAACCAATAATATTTTTCACTTTATTGTTTTGATAAAATATATTTAAATCCGTTAATTCTTTCGTTTATAAGGACGTTACCATACTTTAAGTCTAAATAATTTACGTGACTAAAATAGAAATAAATCGTAATAAAAACGCACTGTTCCATTACAAAACATCCTCTCATCCATATTTACAAATGGGTTACGATGGCTAAAATAACGCATAAGTACCATCATTTTTATTAAATTGTTAGATGAACGTACAAAAACAGTTACAAAAAAACCCTCTCCATACTAAGAATTTCTTTCTACATAATAACTTTATTATTTCATCGCGGTAACATAAGCGCAGTAGTACCAAAATTTCATGTTATAGATATTTTATTTTTTTAATATAGCAAAATAATTTTTATATGATAATTTTTTTCGGTTTTTCTTTTTATAATTGATTAAAAATTCCGTTGATTATTTCGTTTTTTTTTGTTATAGTTGTTATTTGGGTGTTATCACACTTGAGGTCTAAATAATTCACATAATAAAGTAGGAATTAATTATGAGATCGGGAATTAACGAAAATACTAGAAACACGTTAAGTAAATGCAACAAATTCTGCGTAACTGTAATTGTCTATTATTACATTTGTTAAAATACAAGTAAAAAAAATGGTAATGATAATGTGCCGTCCTAAATTCATTCTCATCCTGATTTAATATTGTAGGTGTTGGCTTACTATTTTTTCTTAGTTTTTAACAAGAGTTCACATTATGGTATAATTATCTTTTAAATGTTTTATTAAGGTATATGAACATTATTTTTAACTGATGACATAAGAAAGGAGACATAAACGTTTGATGAAATGACAGGTAATATCGTCAAAGGTAAAAGATCATGTCTTCAGAATTGTGCTATTCCTACATTTTGACAAAGTGTTACTCATTTCGAAAACAACAACGTTCGAGGGGGTTTTAAACGCTAATATAATATAATATATATAATTTAACATGCAAATATACATTTTAATTATATTGACTTCTTGCTATACATATATATTTTAGGTAGAGTTATATATATATATGGAAGAAATGGTAATTAATGGAAACCTGAAGAAAGTGCTCAATACTGTTGTAGAGCAAATATGCGTTTTATTTTTTATTACCGTTTTTTTCTTCTGTTCTGTTACATTTTTGTTTCAGCTACGCGACCGTTTTTTTGGCCGTCACGTAACCTCCTCAGACTTTACAGAAAAGTTCATTTCACCATAAACGCACTTTTCCGTAAAGTCTGAGGAGGCTACATAACGGCTAAAATACGGTCGCGTAGCTGAAACAAAAATGTAACTGAACAGAAAAAAACGGTAATAAAAATAAAACGTATATATATATATATATATATATATAGGCATATATATACACACAGGGTGACCCCGCCCCCCAAAAAACGGCCCCAACTATAATTAGGCCCCGTTTCTTACTGTTTTGTCCGAATGAAATGAAACTTTGGTCATAACTAGTTTATTATATTCAAAACATTACATCAAAACACTAGGGTCTTTAGACTTTTTTTCTCCGTTGACTGTAAAATGCCCAGAAAAACAATTGAATGTCCTGTTTTTTTTGGGGGGGGGTCAACCTGCATATATTGTATACATATATGTATGTATACACTTAGTTATATTTTTTGGGGGAAAAGTATTCCAGCGGAGTCTTTATTATAAGAGAATATTTTGAAAATAAGTACGTATTATTTATATTTTTATACACAGAATGTTTAGATGAAATAAGTCATCGGCACCGTCAGTTTCAAACCTGATGAAGCAGACGAGTATCGGCTGAAGGGATCTTTATGTGGGGATCTAAAACGGTCCCCTATTATCAGGTTTGAAACCGACGGTAGCGATGACTTATTTCATCTAATCTTTCTGTGAATGAAATATACATATAAATATAAATATAGATATAAATCTATCTATCTATATATTTATCTATCTATCTATTTATCCATCTATCTATCTATCTTCATATATATATATATATATATTTAAATAAGGGAGTAGTCACCAACAATGTGTATTTTTAAACATTATTTTATTATTCCGTGTCTTTGTTTTTCATTGAGAATTATGTTTGGATCATTGTAATAATGTTTTAAGTTATTGAAATCGTTTACGTACGTTTCAGACGGTCTGATGCGTCCTCGTCAGAAATTATTTTCAAATGTGTAAAAATGGCGATTTTCTAGTTAGTTTGAAGTTTTTCCAAGGGGTGGAGGCTTGTAAGTGTTTATTATACATTGGTATGCTGAATTTTTATTGCTTTTTTTTTATTTGGTTTGTCCAGGGAGATTTTGACCTCGCTGTAGTCAGTCGCTATCTCTTTCTGCTAATGTGTTTTTCTTTTCCTTTAGGGTGGGGTAGGGTGTGTGTATGTGTGTGTGTATGTGTGTGTGTGCGCGTGTGTGTTTATGTGTGTGTGCGCGCGTGTGTGTGCGTGTGTGTGTTTGCTTTTATTGGTTTGGGAATGTGTATATTGTTTTATAGTATTTTGGGGTTATTTGCTTTCTTAGGAAGGCGGCTGTGGTCCGAGGTCATTACTAATGTGTGTGGGGGGGAGGGGGGGACTGGCTCTTCTGGAGTAAGGGTAGGCATTCTATTTTGATATATATATATATTTTTTTAATATATTTTTTTTAAATATACATCTTTCTTTCGTTGGAATTTATTAACCCATTCTATATATATATATAAATATATATATATATATAAATAAATATATATATATATATATATATATATATATATATATATATATATATATATATATATGATGGCAGCAAATTCGCTTTCGAACATTTCCATCACTCGATATAGCATAAAAAAGAAAAAAAAGGCATGTAGAAACAGGAAAACATTCAGTGGTGGGCTGCACGAATGTGGCTTTTAAGCCCTGCTAAACTGTGGCATTCCTTAGCACACATTGTACAGACATGTGCATCACTAGCAGCACGTTGTTGATGCTCTTTTCTATGAAGGACAAAATGCTGTTTCAAACCGCCTCAGCTGCTCATACTGAGTTCGATCCGCCTCAAACTTGCCCACACCTCCCCGCAAGGTTCTTCTCCACCCTCCGCGATCCAAAGCAAGACTCTCCCTATATAAACTCATATAATATATATATATATATATATATATATATATATATATATATATATATATATATATATATATATATTTAAACATTTACGTATGTACGCAAATATAAAGTAGTATAATAAATCATATATAGATTTTCAAAAAAAGAATTACTCATATTATGTAAATAATTAAATGAATTAGAAGTAAAAAGATTTATCATCTCAACCCGTTTGGGTGGTCGAGAAAGAAGATCCACGTCTGTTCAAGGCCTTTGTTATTCATCAAAACTTTTGACTTGATGGACTGAGTGTAGGAGACTCTCGCATTTGTATACATACATATATATATATATATATATATATATATATATATATATATATATATATATATATATATATATTGCAATGAGATCTGGCAGGCATAATGGCGACATTACTGTCAAAACATTTATTACTTTTGAAGCAATTGAAGTAAAGAGTTCCTATGTGCAATAGCGGCAGCACGTTCGGAAGTGTACAAATAGCTGGCTGTTCGGTATCTGTTGTAATTTAGGACAGGGTATGTAGGTGTCTATTCCGACAATTAAACACTCAATTAAATCGGATGCGATAGCGAAAGCATTATTCACAAACATAGAGCGTAGGGATAGTTCCAATATGAACATTCGGAAACTCTCAAGCAACCATTGAGTATTGAAACACTGTTCGACGGAGAGAAATATTCGGGGTTTTGTTATAATCTGGTTTCATCTTAAAAACCGAGTGGTCAGAAGATCCTAGCGGAGATAGAACTGAGGATGAGTCCAATTTAAATAATGTTTTTATTACAAGAGTGATCTAGGAAATGTGCAAATTGTCCGTAAGCATCTAATTAAATCTAAATTTCGCACATTTGTCGTATGTTAATACTTTTTGTATAAATCTAACACAATCATCTAACAAACAACATGGATTACGTGATTATTAAATATTTCTCAAGATATTGTTCCCACTATTGCTGCAGTGAACATCATTTTTCTTGAGAGAGAATGAGGGATCTTAACTCGACTTCTCCAGGATTTAATCAATTTTTGTTGTTATAGTGGTGTATACTAAACAAGAGCCTCTGCGTTTACCGTGTAGAATGATAGTAATATCGAGCATTACATCTGGGAAGTTCATAACAATTAAATAATATCATAACGCAATAAGACTGAATATATATATTGACAGGTGATTCTAAAAATATGTATATGCAAATGTACAAAGAATTTTGGATGAAAACCAAATTTATTTTCTAAACACATGGCTGTTTGCGTAATAGAAATAAATATGACAAATTGTAATTTTTGGCATTCGGTTTATTTTAAGATAGATATTACTAGACGATAGGCCTGATCCGATTTTCTCGTCATTCCGTCGACGCACAGACTATATGGAAAAATCTTATGTTTTGAGAGTTTCAATGCCGTAGTCTAAATCTAAAAGATCCCTGTGTTAACGATGCGCATTTTTTTTTACATTTTCCATTTAATTTTATTATTTAATTGAAAAAGTTGAGCTTAAAAATCATGTAAGAAAGATAATCATTTAGTAAATATAACGTTTTTATTTTCTGTCAGTAGTTACCTCCCTTAGTTTCCAAATTCTGCAAAAAATGAATTCCTCGAATGTTTGCACATTACATCTTAAGTCAAATAATACGAATGGAAAATTATTATTTTTTTACTTAAGTAACATTAAAAATAAATGTGAATATGTAAGGAAATGGGACCAAAACAAGCATTACAGATTTGCCTATGACCATGATCAATATTTACTGTGAAAGTGACAACAAAACACTACTCCAATTCCAAGCTGTATATTTTTCAATATTCTTTTATTACAGGACCAAATAATACGAAAAAGCAATATGGGTATTTTACCTTGGTCAATAGTAATTCAACTTAACTAAGTATTGTGATTGCAATAGTATTAAAATGTTTTACAAATGCTGATTAATTTGAAACTGAAGGCATTATATTGACAGTTGATATTGCATTTCATGTTAAAGCACAGCAAGTACATTATAATGATGCCATGTATATGCAAAGAACAGTTGTCACACTTGATGAGTTCCACACCTGCGTGTCGTTTCTCTAGGACCGCCCGTGCCATATACGACACAATCATAATCAGGAAGATTAGAGCCACAGGTGACGGATATGACACATTTCATAACTTTCAAGTTTTTAAATGAATTCACTTTTTTGTTTCAGATTCATGATTCTTGATCCAATACAATCTATAATTTCAAATTTAAGAATTAATATATACCAATAAGTATTATTATGTACAGGCCCTAGAGGGTTAAGCTGGAACAGTGACACAAGGATTACTACCTGGAGTTATGAAAGGCAGGCACTATGATCGAAGGATCTGAGTTATAAAAATTATGTCTGAAGCCTTAAGAAGGAAACTCCTATCTACTTTTTATTGAAATGCAAAATGAAGAAGAAAAAGCTAAATTCATTAAATTGCCGAAAAATTTACATAATGCTTTTTTCAAAACACAATTCCAAGATTTCTGCACATCAAGTGATGCTGAAGTGTTTTAAAACAAATTTTCAATATTTATTCAAGAGAGATGCAGCCAATTTCCAGCTTTGCATTTTGGATAAGTTACTTGAATATTGCAGATTTGTTTTTAAGTTTTATTCGTGCTCACGAACAGGAGGTTGGGCCCTTTACCTTAAATTAGCAACAGAAATGGTCCAATGGTATTTTGCATATGAGCATTTGAACTACACTACTGTTTATATCTATGAGATGCTTGTTGTTCTTGTAAAACATCTTTCAATAACAAAGCATCTTGCTGCTGGGGATTTTGTAGTTCAACAACAAACTCAGTACCCCTTTAATCAGACGGAAAGTGACCAAACAATTGAACAAACCATAAATAGAGATAGCAAGACCAGAGGTGGCCAGATTGGATTTTCAAATAATCCCAATACTGTTCGTTGTTGGATTTTATCTTTTAATCAACGTACTCTCTAAAAACTGTACTTAAATGGCTGGAAAAGGATAGGATTGCTATAATAAATAAAACCTGAGTAGTTCTCCATATCAAAGGCAGATATTCTGAGTGTCATGTAGACAAATGAGTCTATGCACAATCCATTTGCATATTATGAAATAAAGTTAATTAACATTTCATTAGGCAGAGTAGCAGCATCTGGAATTAAAGATAATATTTTGACATAACATGAACAATGATTTCTAATGAGTCTGTTCAACAAGGACTAATTTTGAAAAAGGTGGAGTTAAATGCACCAATAAAATGAAGATAAACACTTTTATCTTCGGAAAAAAGCATTCACAACAAAAGGGCAAGAATGAAGTTTCATGAAAGCAGTTGAAGACGTTCTCACTAGGTTTCTTACATTAGCAAGAACCAGAAAAGTTGACCTCGGAGAAATGTTTTCACGTTGTCTTTCAGAGTTCCCAACCAGCCCAACATTAATGGTTCTTTGCAGCGTACGAACAAAGCTGCTTTATTTAATTATTTTCTTGTGAAGCTTCCTGACATGAAAATTAATAATATTAAAAAAATGCAACACTGATATTAGATGGACTGGTAATGATACAACAGCTTGCAGACCACGTTCTATCAAGGTTTGGTGAGCTAATCATTTATTTTCTATGTGTGTAATTAAGCTTGCTGCTTTTTATATGCTATCAAGAATCGACTTTGTGATTAGAACAATCTATGGAGTATTAACGACTCTGAAAGAAGATGTCGTTTGGTTACTTCCAGCTCACTGTTACGTGCTCGGAATGGAAAACAAACAAAAAACACCGGTACAATTTCGAAATTTCCTTATGTCCGTTGCAATAAAGAATCTCTAGTTTTATTCATGTTGATGCATTGAAAGAAATTGCCAGCAAGAGATGTTCGTAGAAAAACTGTGATTGCTTCATTTAGCCAAGGATGTTTCATGCTGTGTCCTAACACTGATACAGATGAAGTGATCACAAAAGCTTTGCCAGAATTAACAACTGACCATGAAGAAGCAGATACCCTTCTTTTGCTTCATGCAAAGCATGCACCAACTGATTTCTCTTCCATTATAATTACGAATTCAGATACGGATGTTTTTCTTCTTTTCCATTTTCGATTTTCAATAACATGATTTAAACTCTGATTTATATATGCCAACTAATACCAGTCGATCATTTTGTTTGATCTTCTATTAAATCAGTCGTAACGAAATGCGGACCTGTTATTTCAAGTGCCTTACTTTATTTGTATACATTATCTGGTTGTGACACTAAAGCGGAAAATAAAACCATTTGGATTAATGAAACAAACAGAAGAATTTCTTCAAACTTTCCAGGTGTTAGGATGAAACTGGCACCCGAGTGACATTTTTTTCCAGCGTTTTAATACTTTTACTTGACTGGAAAATTTGATAATACTTTACCCCCTTGTCAAAATAGTTTACGATTACATGCAGAAAGAGCAAATTATCAGGCTGCTATTTGGCGGCAATTTCTTTGATTAATATTAATGCTCCTTCGCCAACAAACCATGGTTGGAAATGTGAAGATAAAGCACCAGTTGTTCATTGGAGCAGCTCTCCAAAAACTCTATCAACGCTAATCAACTCAGTAATGTGTAACTGTGAGAAGAATAGTTGTGACTCCAGTCCTTGTTTTTGTGTTCGTTAAACGCCGATCGTTGCCAGTGCGCAGATTGTTTTAATGTAGTTTAAAAAATAAAAACCCAGCAGTTCAATAAGATAGAAGATTCTGACTCTTCAGATGGCGAGTGATAAGATGTGCTTCTAGGATTTGAGAACAATCAGTTATTTTTCAATTTCTTTTCTAAATGTATTACTTTATAACAATTTTTTTTAACATAACTGAAAAGAAATCTTATTACCATATTCTTTCTTATATATAGTCACATTTAGTCTAAGCATTAAGGTTTGTATATCAGTCAATGTGCATGTTTGATAAAATAACACCAAAATATAAATGACCGTCCAAAATGAAGAAAAATCATTCAATCACTAGAACTATTGGAAAACAGTTCTTTCATCCATGATTTTTGAAAGGTAGAAATTTACGAACACAGATAAATGCTTTTCATGTTTTTTTCTCATCAAATGAATGTAAATTGCAGTGTTTTGTGGAGATATTTGATAAATTGATCCAAAATTTCGACAGTAACGTTTTCGTTCATATGGCTTTACACAAATTATTTTATTTGCTGAAAATTTATAATTTAATAAATACATGACTTAAGAAAATAGACATATCAACTTCTTGTTGATAAACATAAATGCGTTAAACAATTTATTTAAATTTCATTTTACATAAAGTAAACTGTGGAAATGAACTCCTTCCGTAAATGACACGTCCTGTATTATCTCTCTTTTTCTGAAGCAGTGCGCACATTTAGCCTGGACATCTCTTCAGATTTGAAATTAGCACGAAAAATACTTGTAGAAACACTTGAAATTTTCTCATATGAGTAAAATGTCCACCAACTCAAAACTAATGTCTTTTTTAGACTCTTGTCCATAGCCTATACGATTAATAAACTTGAAGATATATCTTTAAATGTTATGTAAAGTTAATATTTGGCTTCAGAAAAATATCAGAATTTGTGCCTCCACGTAAATAATACAGACATCTAATAATTTTACCCCTTCACTACAGAGGTTTCTAGACACTGGAAAACGTTTTAATCACTTCTTTCCTAGAATTTTCTGCCTTTGGAATTCCCTCCCTGGTCCCTATTTTCCTGGGTGTACAAAGACGGAAATTTAAATTTAGTACTAAAATACAAGGTGCCTTCAATAATTTCAAAACTTTTCCCGTATGGACACTTTTATTGAGAGTTCACACATAAAACTCTAGTCCCTTTATAAAGAAATTTACCCCGGCTGCACTACACTTGTACCGGTCCAACGATTTCGGGAAGGCGCGATGCAAATCGGTTTGTGTAAACGTGTCAATGACCTTCGTTACAGCCTTTTTCATCTCCTCATTTGTCTCATAACGACAGCCTCTAAGGTTTTCCTTGGGCTTAGGAAATAAGAAAAAGTCACATGGGGCTATAATCTGGGCTATAGAGAAGGTAAAGGACTGTCTTGATGCCTGTGATAACTTCTTTCTTCATGATCTTCTCTGAGCACCCTTGGGACAAACTTTGAAACAATTTTCTGCATCTTTAGTTCCCATACTGAAATTAAATTCTGTACTTATGGTCTTTATAGACACACGACATCCTAATCCATGAATATTTTATTTGCCCAATCAACTCTGATTGTCTGAATTCCTCACTTCACCTTTCATCATCCTCACAAACTCAGCGCCTTCCTTGAATTTTTATATCACTCCAAAACTTATGCTCGATTCATCCAAGATGCTCCAAAAGCACCTTAATTCTGGTGCAATTTTTCCAAATTTAAAACAGAATTTTATTGCATATCTCCTTAAGTGTTCTCATACCAGATTATATTTTTGAATTTCACCAGTTGTGACAATCAGGCTTTAATTCTAATTCCTGCTGTATGAATTTGCAATCATATAAAATCGTCGGTCATTTCTTTGTATGTATAGAAATAGCATACGTAATTTTAGGGAGTCTACGACAATTTTAGATGCTTGTACAAAACATCTTGAAACTTATTGAAGGCACCTTGTAACACTAACTGCAAAACTTTCAACTTATGATGCCTGTGAAATATGACTATCTAAGTAGCTTTTTACATCTCATTTGCAGTGTGCATTGTTTGGGGTTAAAACAAGTAACAAAAAAAAAAAAACTAAACAAAAGCGAAATTCACATTTTAGTATATAAATGCAAGTAGTTCACACGTGACCGTGTGAATATAGTGGACAAAAAACGAAATTAATATCTACAGTAGTTTCATTTGAGTTAAAACACTCACATTCAAATTTCACATAAATGACTGTTCACCAACACGAATAGAATGCCACTAATGATGCTAATGGAATGGAAAATCGGTTAACAAATGGATACTGAGGAGATTTAATCACTCAGATTGCAGGAAAGCCAACGGATGTTATCAAAATGAAATAATCATAAACCGCTTTTATGAACTCATGAAAAAATAATTAATTTGGTCGACTATAGTCAAAAAGGACGTTTCGCTTTAGAGCCTATAGGATTGGGGCGCTTCTTTTCCGCAGATTTGTAAACCTGCAGTTGATCATTGCCTTAAATGGCGAGTACGTAACAACAGGAGAATGAATGCAATTCATTTCGTATGAGTCGACTGAGGACTGAACTCATGAGGGAACAATTTCAGAAATAAGTAAAATCAGTGAGCAAAATAATAATAATAATAATAATAATAATAATAATAATAATAATAATAATAATAATAATAATAATAATATACAAAACATAAAGAATCGTTAGATGGAACCAAGAACATTGAAAATGCACATGCATATGTTCTCTATCCCGTCCTCCATCCTCTCCTATTACTCAATTCCCCCCCCCCCAAAAAAAAAGAAATGATGCCAAACAGCCGAGAAGGGTCAAAGAAGGTGGAAAGACCGAGGAGAGAGCACTGATTAGACCTCCGTTGGACAAGTCCGAGAAGAACTGGGACCTTGGGGAGGTCTATTGCCACTCAAATTCCAGTGGAGACCAATGGTCGCTGCTAGCGAGAGATCGATAGTGAGCGGTTGTTTCGAAAATGCAAATTTATTTGCAAATGTTATCAGAAGAGGTGGAGAGGACTGGAATACTGGGGAGACTTGCTGTCATTCAGCTTCCAGAGAACTTCACATGCTGTTTTCAGGGAGAGACGCTTTACGACCTATGTGAAAGCTCTTTGTGAGCAAATAATAATAATAATAATAATAATAATAATAATAATAATAATAATAATAATAATAATAATTATCGTCGGGAGGCTTAAGAACTGGGATGGCGGGGAGGCATAGTGCCACTCAAATTCCAGTATGAACCAATGCCCACTATCAGTGAGAAATCAACGATATGAGGCTGTTGCGATGCCGCAGATTTATTTGCAAATGCTATCGAAGGAGGTGGAGAGAGCTGGACGTCTGGGGAGACTTGTTGTCACTCAGCTTCAAGAGAACACCACAGGTCTCCAAACCGATCGTTTGTTGACTTGTGTGAAAGCTCCGTGTGAGCCAATAATAATAATAATAATAATAATAATAATAATAATAATAATAATAATAATAATAATCACAAAAATGAAAATAATAATAATAATAATAATAATAATAATAATAATAATAATAATAATACTGTAATTGAATAGGAAGTAAGGTAATATTGAGTAGACTTACTGTTACTCAGATTGCTGGGTAAACCGGTTTGAGAAATCTAATTTGTTAGAATAATAATAAATATCGCTAAGAAACGTAAAAAAATAATTTGTTCCCAATTATTGATGAATCAAAACCTTGTCTTCAAATAATTTTTTTAGTCAAAGCTTATTTTCCTTTGAACTACCAATAATGGTCTTGTTTATTTTATTTTTATTTTTTGCACCATACTTTGATCACATATTCACAGACACGTTTTACTTTGAAAACATCTTGCTGTGATTTGCTTTATTTATTTATTTGCTAGCAAGGTACTTGTTAATGATCAATAAAAAAATAAAACGAAGAACAACGAAACATTATTCTTTTAACGTGCGTAAGGTTTTCCGGGTATTTTCAAATTAAGACAAGCAGTAATTAAATTTTTTCCAAATCTTCTCATCTAGTGTTGCAGTTGGTAACATCATTTTTTTTTTGTTTTGTTTTGGATCGTTTTGCTTTCTTTACAGAAAGTATGGAAGCCCAAAGTGTTCTGTTAAAAAAAAAATTAGATAATAAGATCTGATTAGATTGTACAGTTACAAAATGGTTTGTATATGTTTTGTTTTGTTTTGTTTTGTTTTACATGCATCCTTACGTTTCTATGAGAGGACGCGGCTGTCGGTTGATCAATAGATCGGTGGGTTTATCACGTTTAAGCTTTGGAACACCATTTTCTCTTAGTCTGTCACGCACGAAATCAAGAAAAAAAATTCTATTTCAAACATAATAATAAATAGGGCTATAACAAAATTATATTCTTATCATTGTTTTGACCCTCGAAGACATATCCGGCACAGTCAGACACTGTTAATCAATCGAGAATCACATCACTCTATCTAAAAACATATAAGATATTAACTGATGCATACTAGAGAGCCCAAATAATAGAACGAATATTCTCTTGTCATAACCCTAATCATAAAAGACAAATAAATCTGGAAATCTCTTAAGATCTTTTGACATTGCATTTCTTCAGTTTGCCACATTCCCTTAATCTCTTTCAAACTTAAGCATTAACGATCAAGAAATTAGAAATCTCCGAAGATATTTGACATTGCATTTTCTTGCTCTGCTATGAAAAGGTGTAAAATAGCATTTACCTTAGTTCTTCATACGTAAACTTGAAATAGAATTGTATCCTGTTACGCCTAAGCTTAAAAATAGCATTTCTGTTTGTCTGTGACGCTTAAGATATGAATAACATGTTTCTTGGTCTATGATTTCAAATAGCATTTTTTTTTTAGTCTGGTATGCCTTATTATGAAATCGAATTCATATTGATTTATAACGTACGAGCAAGTATCCCGGCGTAGCCTGGTCGTACAATACGCTTAAACATAATATTTTAATTTATGCAGATTGCGTATGTATTATTATAGAATCAATCCTCTAATGATTAATCTGTATTACGAGGAATAATTTGCCCGGTGAACTCGTTCGCACAATAAATAAACAATTTATATGACTTCTTATTTAATCGTACATTGAACTAATTAATAAGAAAAAAATAAAATGGTGAGGCACACACGGGCTTGAACAGGAGATTATTCGATCGTAGTCGAATTCTCTACTACTGTGGTATATTTACAGTTTAATAGATCTGCATTTTTTGAGAAAAAAATGATTTGCTGAAATTTTATTATCTACCTTGACCAACGTATCGTAAAATATTTCCGTGTAAAAAATCCTCTTTTTATCTATAAGAGATAAAAGCTAATTTTAAGATTGGATTTTACCGATTCTAGATATTATCGGATAAATTCCTGTACAAAACATATCTAAGAACACTACCAGATATATAAATTAGCTTTCTGTGAAATTTGAAAAGGATAGTCTCAGCCGTTTCGGAATCTATGAGGAAGGAACTCACACACACAGACACCCACACACACGCGCGCAAAGTAACCTTTATATACTAGTAGGAATAGATATAGAGAAAGACATTTCCATCGGCTTGCCATGGTTTAATTTTTAAAAGAGTTATGCTTAATTTTAAACGAAAATTTTCCTCGGTTTGTCATGTTTAAATTTTAAATATAATGTTCCTTCGTTTAACACTGTTAAGTTTTAAATATCATTTTCGTTGGTGAGGGATGGTTGGAATAACATTATCAAAGTATAATTCGCATATATAATACACGCACAATTTATTTTTATATATCCAAAATTCTCGCCATCAATTTCTTTTACGTATGCGTTCTAAATAGAAGTTTAATTAGTTCTAAAGAGAATATTTTACGTATCGCCTTAATGTATAAATAACAGTTTAAGTGTTATTTTTCTAACGTTTTGATCGATGTAACTTCTTACCTTCTTCGGATGTAACTTATCGAACCCGGGAGTGTTTCTGTCGAACGTGGGAATCTGCACGGAATTTCGAACGGAACTCTGTATTTACTTTATGGGGCAACATGAATGGATAGAGGTACTAAGTAAGTTGCAATTGTATTTTCTTTTACTTCACACTAGGAAGGGACCCTTCAACTTTCCGGAGAATATCATTTTACAATTGAATTTTTCCAACTATTCTAGCAACTGCGCTAGACGTCCTTTCGAAGATTACGTTGCCCAAGACGTTGAGAAAAGAATATTCAAGACGAAAACAATAGTCGGAAAATCAAATGAATAATCATTCCTTATCTCTAAAAAAATCAGAAACGTATAGAAAATTATTTAAAGTTTCCGTCCAGATTAGATGAGCGTACCTTATTATAAATTGTTGTAGACCAGAGCTAGGGGCCACAAAAAAAAAAAAAAACACAAGTAGTGTAAAGTGTATAAAGAATACAGGAGCCAGTAAATTGGTATGAGAGGAACGTGTTCGTAGCATACGATTAAACGTGGTATGAATGCCCCCCTTTAGTCTCTGCAACCAGTGGTATTCATAAGACTGGTTGATTCCACTTAGTTCTCAAATAGGGATGATTTGTACCCCACAACAGAAATTATCCAAACTTATTTATATGAAACTTTCACATAAGACATTTAACCTGGTTTTCATGCTTAAGTTTAAATAGCATTTTTATTAGTTTGTCACGATTAAGTTTAAAAACTGTATTTTACGTAGCTTAGCATGTTGAATTTTGTCTTGTTTTCTCTTACTTATAACTATTGAATATCATTTTTGGTAGTTTATCGAGATTTAGTTTGAAATAGCATTTTGAAGGCAAACCATGCAGTTTTATAAAATTATCGAAAGGTGCCCGAATGAAGGTGTGGAGACCGGGAGTCATGTACTTTCCCACTTGCGCTTTTGTCTCTACCTCGTTTAGTTTAGGGGATATTCCACGTCGGACCCCATTCCTTATCCAACAGATTGAATAGAAACGCTATTTTATGTTAGTGTGTGATATTTATTTACCCTATTCTAGGAATTTATGGATTTTTCCAGACGCTATAAATAGAGTTAGGAGAAAGTGTCGTAGCGGTCTAATGCGTAGAGCCATAGCTACAGTATCGGACGCATACTTCCTCTAACATACATTTTATCTACTTTTTGTAAATGCACTCTTATGAATACATACATACATACAAACACACACACAAACACACAAACAAACAAACACACACACACAAACACACACACACACACACACACACACACACACACACACACACACACATATATATATATATATATATATATATATATATATATATATATATATATGATTGAGTCACCGGATATGAAACGGTGATGGAAACTCATTAACCCTACTTTGCATAAACACACGTTGTGTCTTTCAAGCAAACTTTCGAGGAACTCGGTGTTCAATAAATAAATAGTTAAATGGGTTCATTTTGCCACTTGAGAATTTTGTTAGGAGTCCTTCATGTAATATTGGAACATATTTAGCAAAATTTATGTTTCCTTCGCACTCCACCAGGTCTGAACGACCATCATTCCAAATTGTACCCCGTACCATTACCATGAATCTCCAATTCTTCAGTGTTGGCTGCAATATTTTTTAAGCAAACTCTTGCTGAGAGAGCCTCCATACCCATGCTTATTCGGGAAATAATAAAAACCGTAACTTATCAAAGAAAATTAAATTTGTTGAAAAGGTCATAGGTCTCTCCATCTTCTCATGAGCCCGATCTTTTCTGCACAAGTTTGCAGCGCGAAGTAGAGGTTTCCTTTTTCGCAGATCTACCATATAAGCCCACGTAGTAAAGATACCTGACAGTTCTTCTATGACTGGCACTATCTTGTGTTGCAATGTCAGAGGCTTTGCACCGAGGATCCTCTTCAACCTGTCTTTTCACAATACGGGAGATTCTTTAAGAGGGCTCGGAGTGATCTGGATTATGTTTTGTGAACTATTTGTCCTCTTTTGTAAATTGTACCAGAACTCTATTATCGAGTATTGACAGATTTCCTACCATTTGCCGTTGACTAAGATCACCTTCACGTTGACCCAAGATTGATTCTCGCAGAAATTCTGAGAGTTCTGAGTCCTCTTTCGTTAGACGCATGCTTCAATGTTGTTAGATGCAATTGTAATGAGATAGACTGGGTTATTTCAGCATTATTCTTATCTGTAAATATAAATAAGCATATTAATTTTAGGAAAAATACTTATTTTAGTGTTTATTCTTTTCTGTTCTCTCTTATTCTTTCTCTCTCTCTCTCTGTTTCTCTCTCTCTCTCTGTCTCTGTCTCTCTCTCTCTCTCTCTGGATCAAGCACACATTTTAATCTTGTTTGAGTCCAAAACAATAAATGTTAAGGGGTCAACATTTGGGTCAAAGTTTAAAAAAATATTTACTTCTGCGGTCTTTACCTACTTACTCAGCCAGTTTTTGGTCTAAATATTTGAAATTTAACATAAAGTGTATTCAGTGTATTTAGGCAAGATTTTAATCGGATTTGGACCGAAGATTTTGCTGCTAAAGGGTCAAAGTTAAAAGTTTGACCACTGCGATCTCTAACAATCTATTAAGCTAATTTTGGGTCTAAACATTTGAAATTTTACATAAAGGGTAATCAGACATGTAGCAAGCTTTTTAATCAGTTTGGGGCGAACATTTGGCTGCCAAGAGATAAAAGTTGAAAGGGTTGGTCTTTGCAGAATGTACCAAATTCCTCCGCTAATTTTATGTCTAAAAACTTTAAAATATAAATGTAGGGGTACTAGAAATGAGTCAAACTATTATATATATATATTATATATATATATATATATATATATATATATATATATATATATATATATATATATATATATATATATATAGCGAAACAGTACTGTATGTGGATGACTATATATATATATATATATATATATATATATATATATATAGTTATGAACAGTATATAGGGCAGAGCAAGCCGGGTTAAATTACTAGTATATATATATATATATATATATATATATATATATATATATATGTATGTATATATTATCTGCATTTTTATGATTTACACAATTGCAGCCGTGAGTCTCTGAGATCACATTTTCGGAAACGAATATACATACATATATGTGGATTTGTGTTTGCATATACAGAGAAATATAGGACGAGAGGGCTCACATTCTTTTTCTTATTGTCGCTTTGTTTTTACTGCTAGTTCGCACTTTCAAGGATTTTTTGTAAATGCTATAATCTAAGAGCATTGTTTCCGTAAAACCTGTTGTTTTGGTTCTTTTTTTTTATAGATTTTCTTTATTCGACTTCCCCCCTTAATTTTCGTTAATGTCACATTTCGTTTCACTCGTTGTTAAATCCATTCATTATTTTTTATGTGCTCGTTTTCGTTAAAACAATATGTTTTATTTTCTTAAAGAATTTTTATGTTTATTTTTTTTATTCTAGAACCAAATCAATGTGTTTCCTTAATACACACAAGAAAGTACTATAAAAACTGATATTCGAAAAATGTGTCGATTCGAATTGCACGTTTAACCTTGAAAATGATAGTTGAAAATGAAAGTTTGCAAATACTGAAATGTGTGGGAAAGTTTTATTTTAATAAAGGCTTCTAAACTCCTGAAAATGGTGTAAGAAATTAAAGCGCCATACACAAAGAAAAATTCCAATTATATAATACCGCGAAAGGTAAACACCGATTATATTAATATTTCATACGTGATAGACCGATGAAATCTGTATTTTAAATATAAATATTGACCTGACCGAATGGTTAATTGTAGGCATAGACCGATTCATACCATTCAAAAAATTCCAATAAAAACCTAACAGTCAGCTATGGTTCTCCTCAGATTGTGCTGCTGCTATTGCGGACAGAAATCACTTTTTCCATAGCTACCAACGTAATAGATGCACTGAGACTAATGCTGCTTTCAGAACCGCCAGCAACCACATTAAAAGAGTAATAAGAAATGCAAGAGAGCTATATGCTCAGTTCGTTAAATCCAAAGTAGCTGAGCAGCGGCTTGGTTCCTACCAGTTTTGACAAATAGCAAACAGGATCCTTAATAGAATCGTGCGTTCTACCCCAACCATCATGTCGTTAGCATCAGACAAGGCCACACTATTTGCCAAGAACTTTGCAGCTAATTCTACCCTCTGCGACAAAGACCATCAACTCCCCGTATTTCCTCCTATAACAGACAACACGCTATGCAACATACAAATATCTGTGCGTGAGGTCGTCAAGCTAATACAGAACCTTGATTCAAGTAAAGCATTCCAATTATAGTAGTGAAAAAGATTACAATCAGAACTTGCCTCCATACTTACAAAACTGTTATCAAGCGTTACCTTAATGAGAAGTGCTTCTCAACACCCTGGAAAACCTCATCAGTATGCCCTGTATTTAAGAATTCAGATGATAAGTCATCTCCCTTTCAGTACAGATCAAAAAGTATCCTGTGTGTAATGAGTAAGTTGCTGGAATCCATATTAAATAAAGAAGTATTCAACCACCTCAGCAGAAAATGGTTTCCGTATTGCCATTAGAGAAGATGTACTAGCGGTTATATCTCATAGGATTAGTGAATCTCTCGACAAGGATTCTTTCTAGGGTAATTGCTCTTGACATATCAAAGGCCTTCGACAAGGTATGGTATAAAGGCCAACTTCACAAGATTTCCAGCTACGTTATAACTGGAAATGTTTTCTCAATCATTAAATAATTTCTCATAAGAGTAGTGGTTGATGTGCAGAAATCAGAGACCCACAGTATTAATGCTGGAGTCCCTCAGGCGTCCATCCTGGTCCCAACTCTCTTCTTGATCTACATCAATGATCTCCTAAAACACATACTAAAATCATTCGTTGAAATCTATGTTGACGACACGACCATCTATGGCAACACATTTAAGGCCGTAAATGACAAAGTTCTTTCTGATTCTCTCTCCTCTTATTTTGAGCGCATAGTACAGTGGGGGAAGAGGTGGCTGGTTACTTTTAATACATCTGAAAGCAAGCTTCTATCTTTACATCATCAACGCTTTGATCCTCATCTGGCATCAATTGAAATGAATAACACTCGTCTAGAGGAGGCTCCATGTTTTGATAAGCTTCTAGGATTGATCTTTTTTGCTGACTTGAAATGGAACATGTACATCAAGTCTGTTCCCAAGGTCACTGGAAAAATGGTAGGATCCTTCTACCGCTCCAGAATATATCTCACTGCTGATGCAATTCTCTATCTATATAAAAGCCAAGTACGTCCAATGATGGAGTACTGCTGCCACATCTGAGCAGGAGCTGCTAAAAACAGCCTACCCAAGTGTATCAGAGTACAAAATAGACGGCGTGGCTTATTGAGGGACTCTCTTTTCTTTTCCATGTAACCTCTCTCCCACAGAAGAGACGCTGCGAGCCTGTCTTTGTTTTATCGTTATTTCCATGGAAAGTGCTCGTCTGAGCTCTAATTCCTGGTCCATCTAGCTGAAACCACTGTCAATAATTTTCCCCACTCTTTATCTGTGCCGAAATCAAAATGTAGATTCCATGAACAAAGCTTTTTTTAGAAGTGCACGCCTGTGAAACTTTCTTACGTTTACCTGTTTCCCACCTGACTACAACTTGGATGTCTCCAAGTTCAACATAAACAAATTCTTGATAAACCGCTCCCTTAAATAAGCCACTTTATCAAATCTCCATTCTAACAATTACTACGATTTTATCCCATTGACTGTACACGTCATAACCCATATCTCGGAGTCTTAATAAGTGGTGACTCCGATGTAAAAAAAAATATTAAAAACCAAAAAAAAAAGTCTATTTCAATTATCAGCATGATGTCTTGACAAGCTTCTAGGACTGACCTTTACTCCTGATCTGAAATGGGACACATGCATGTAATAGGTTGCTAAGATTGTTAGAAAAATGGTTAGATCACTCTATCGCTGCTGTAAGTATCTAACATCTGATGCAATTCTTTATCGGTATAAGAGCCTGGTGCACCCTGAAATAAAGAAGTGTTGCCATATCTGGACAGTTTAAAACCGCCTTCAAAACTTAGTAGTTGATGTTTTTTTCTTCTTTTTCCTTTAACCTCGTTCCCACAGAAGAGCCTGGCTCTACTCCATCGCTATTTTCGTATCAAGTACTCGACTGAACTCTATCGCCCTCATTGCGAAACTGTCAAAAATACTCGACTAGCTACAACCACTATAATAATTTGTCTCCACTCTCTATCTGTGTCTAAATCTAGTCGCAGGTTCCATGAACACAGCTTTATTCTCTAAACTGCCCGCCTTTGTCACACTGTTCTTCTGACATGCTTCCCGCTTAATACAACATGGTAGCCTTCAAATCTAATGTAAACAAATTCCTGTTAAGCCGTCTTCATAACTAATACAAATTCTACCGAATTTACACCATAAGTGAATACAAACCACCACCTTACATTCATTCACCCTTATCTCCAAGTCTATATAATTGGTAACTCCCAGGAAAAAATAAATGAATAAAAACGTGACTAACGAAAATTCTATAACAATTCTGACGAATAAAAATGTTATGTAGCATATCGGCTGTTTGTTTAAAATTCAAGCTACATATGTCGATTTATCTTCGATGTTGATATCGTGAAATTTACACAGAAAAACATTTAGTATAAACATCAAAATGTATGAAAAATTATATGAATAATTTAGTGTTAATGACTGAGTCACAAGTAAACACTTAGACGCATATTAAATAAGATACATTCATTTAAACTGAGTGTTATCTATGGAAATTATATTCTAATTTAAGTCTGATAACAATCAGACGAAGCCTCTTATATAAGGAAAATTTGGACTTTTGTGTAGACTTAATTGAAGAGTCGTTTATATTTAATAAGCATATATATATATATATATTAATTGTCTGTATTTTTGAGATGAGGTGTTTTCATTGATTGAGATTGTCGGGCTGACTTCCTCATCTTGGTTGTTATTGTCACAACGTTTCGGCCGTTTTGCCCTCCGGCCTTCGTCAGGTGTTTTGCATCGAACTGGGAAACCGTTTGTTAGAAGTCTCGAACCCAACCCTTTATTATTATTACGGGGGTACTGTGTTCAGACTCCAGCTAGGCTTTGGGACATAGTTGCTGATTGTCTGTTTTGAATGTTACTTTTTCACTGCCTTCGTTCAGGATTGAACTCAGCACCTTTGGGTAACTGTAAACTTTGATACAACGTCTAGGACCACTCGGCCATATGTCACTAGGACAATTCTTAGCTTGTTTTTGTTTTTATGGTGTTATTCAATGTTTTCTCTCTCTATCAGAGGTGTCCAAATTGCATTCAGCTCTATGCTTGGTTTGCTCAGTAGGTTGTTATGTCCGAGCATGTGAGCTGTTTCTTTAAGTTTTCTCACTTTCCAGTGGGTCTCTCTGTTTATTATTTTGGATGTATAGCAAGTCACCGGATATGAACCCACTTTAAAAAAATCTTGCAAAAACAGAAGAAGCCATTTCTTAGTCTGAACTTTTAAGATTATTGCATCAGACATGGCAAGAAATTCCTCAAGATGATATTCGTCAGCAGATCAGTGTAATTTATAAAAGAAAGCAATAAAAATATCAATCAAGTATTTGTTATTAATTTGCGACAATTTATTTTTGATTTTGTCCTGAAAATTATATTTGTATTGTAAGAAACCGTTCCTATAGATGTCTATTATTTTCTATCATGTCTGTGTATATATATATGTGTGTGTATATGTGTGTGTATGTATTTAAATAAATACATATATATGCGTGTTGAACAGAAGGTTCTTGCGGAATTTAATATTTTGACTTCCAATAATCTATTTTTAAATAAGTTTCCGTCCTAATATCTTTACTTTATATATCATTTGATAGAGCGTTTTTCGCTCTATATGATCGTCTAAATTATAATGACATGTATAAGTGCGTCTTCTTTTTAGAACTTTGATAGTAAATAGCAAATTCGCACAATTTTCTTCTTACAATTTAACTAAGCCGAAAATCTGCCGAAACAGCTTCCGATATCACTGAAACATTTGGACCAGGAACGACTACTGAATGCACAGTACAATGGTGGTTTACGAAATTTCGTTTCGGCGACGAGTGTTGAAAATGATGAGCGTAATGGTCGGCCAACGGATGTTGACAATGATCAATGAACAGCTTTACTCGGACGAATCCACGTACAACTGTCTGAGAACTTAATTCTGAATTAGGCGTATCGTATACGACGATTTCTAAGCGCTTGAGAGAGATAGGAAAGATTTAAAAAAAAACATACTTGATATATGGGTGCCTCGCGAATTCAACGACAACCAAAAGAAACGCCGTTATGAAATGTCATCTTCCCTTCTTTACGCAACAAGAACAGCCTGTTTTTCGACCGGGTTTTGACTTGCAATGGAAAGTGGGTTCACGACCAATGATGATGCTCAGCTAAGTGGTAAGACGCAACAGTTGCATCAAAAGAAGCTCATTCAGACTATTTGGTAGTCTGCGACTAGTCGCATTAATTACAATTTTGTTTTATACAGGCGAAACCATTCTGACGGAGAAATACTTTCAACAAATGGATGAAATGCATCAGAAATTTCGACAAAAACACCCAGCATTAGTCAACAATGAGATTCCTAGTCGTCCTTCACGGAAATGCTAGACCGCAAATTGCTAAACCGACCTTGAAGACCTAAAAGACTTGAGCTACGAAACACTGCCTCATCTCTCGCCTTCCGACTATCACTTTTTCAAGCACCCCGAAACTTTGTGCGTGAGAAATGCTTAACAAATCTAAGCGATATCAGAAAAAGCTGTCAGCGATTTCATCGCCACAAGAACGCAAGATTTTTACGTCCTGGCATAACGACACTTGCAATGCGTTGACAAAGGATTGTTGATTTTAATTGTGATTATTACTATCAATAACTCTTTGTTTGTGCCGAGATATATGTATGTGAATTTAATTTAAAAACCGCAAGAAATTTCTAGTCATCCTAGTATACACACACACACACACACACACACACACACACACACACACACACACACACACACACACACACATATATATATATATATACTAGCAAAAATACCCGTCGTTGACTGGGTTCAAAAACAGCCTCTAGAAAATGGACTCTGATTTATGAAAGTATGATAGGTTATGAAAAGGAAGGGTTGTAAAGAGATAGCTTCGAATTTGGGGGTATCAAAACCAAAGCAAAATATGATGAAAGTAAAAATAAAATAGATAAACCTCATAATTTATTATACCATACCTGTTCACACTGAAACACTTATCACAATATTCTGTGGATCTATATTAAAAAACCTTGTTAAACTTTGTGACATATTTACATTCTATGGAGATCAGGCGCGAACGAACACCCCATAATTTTATTATACCATATTTCCTCAAACTGAAGCATAATTATCAAAGTATACTTACACAGAGAGATATGAAACGTCTTTATTAAAGTTTGTGCCTATTTCCATCCTATGTAGGGCAGGTGCGTAGCAGACCCCATAATTTTATTATATCATCCCTATTTAAGTTAAAACATACTTATCAAAGTATTATTATGTACATCTATATCAAAAACACTTGTAAACGTTTTTTTTTGTTTTTAAAATTTTTTATTTACATACTTTGTGGACCAGGCGACTACGCAGACACCACAATTTTAATGAATCATCATTATGCCAGATCAAAATACCCATTCTGTATCTCGATACATCTATCATTATATGTGATCAGTTTTCTATAATAGTCAGCCATATAGGAGCCTATTTTTGACCAGACATACGCACAGACGTTCAGCTTTATATTATAAATATATGCTGTAACAGTAATTCTTCTAATTCACTCTCGTCTAAAAGACAGAAGTTGTGCTTTGTCTGCTGCTGATACGTGGAGGCCTGGAGAAGAAGAAGAAGAAAAAGAAGAAGAAGAAAAGGCGTGTTTGGTTTTATTGAGAAAAAGCAAGACTAACTGCGAGAATTCCCTAGACATCAAAGTTTAATAAACCAAGCTTTGACGAATAGAGAGCCGTGTTTTAGCTCAAAACAAAAAACCGGTGATATAAGAGAAAAGTTATTTTCAAAATAAGGTTCCGGAGTGTAAAGCAGAAGAACGCATCAGTTTTCAAGATATTTCGACTTATACATGGCAGGCAAATCATATTCTTGAATTTCATGGCGTCTTACCCGATCATACTGTGTTGAAATTGTTGGAACAGGTGAAGCTGGTGTGCGAAATGTGTGGGGTTGACAAGGTTGAGCGTGTTCTACCACCCGGACTGAGGGATTGTCCGCTGTCTATATGCCGGAGATTTACTTATGACCAGAGGTCGGATTTGAAGCAAGTAAAATGAGCCCTCCTTATGGCTTGCGCGCTGGACCCCTTTGTGGCACATTACAAGTTTGGCTACTGTTATTTGCTCCCTAGGGAAATTGTTGAGCAATACTTGGACGACCTGCAAGATCTTGCACGGTTAATAGAAGAGGACTCCTTCGATCGACCGCTCGGTTGCACTGTTATGTCAGAACTCCCCAGTTCTGTTCGGCAACAGTTGTGGGAATCCTCAAGAATGGAAAAAATTACCCTGGAGCAGAGTCTAGCGAGGACCCAGATTCTTATGACACAAGTAGAGGAACCTGTTGCTGCAGAATTTTTCGTCATGTGCTTGTGCATCAATCTTTAACCTCTGGCCATCAAGATACAGTCGCAGTGCAGTGCCACACGTGTTGTCCAGTATTAAACGTAACGTTGAATTCCTTTAATAGAATGAAGTAAAAACACGAGAAGAAACTGAGATATGCGCATGCGAGTATTTTTTTTTATAAACAGTTCACTTTTTGTAAGTAAAAAAAACCCAGATTGAAACTAAAATCTAAAGACAGTGAGTCAAGCCATATAAGCATTAGACCAGTTTGACTATATCTTTGAAAAGTGTTTTCAAACCAACTAATACTTAAGATAAGAAAACTGTCATGATTGACATCCGAGAATGTGGAGTCGTGAAACAGTTGAAACAGATAAAAAAATCTGACGCCTCCCCGTTAAGTGTTGTCACAATCTGAGACAAATGATATAGATGGAATACTGCTGCCATATCTGGGCAGGAGCTGCTAAAAACATCCTATCATACCTTGACAGGGTACAAAATAGACTTTGTAGCTTCGTGGGGGATGCCCTTTTCTCTACCCTGCAACCTCTTTCCCACAGAAAAGACTTTGCGAGCCTATCCTTGTTTTATCGTTATTTTCATGGCAGGTGCTCGTCTGAACTCCAATCTCTGGTCCTCCCTCGCCAATCTTTCACGAAAAACATCCGTCTAGCTGAATCTACTGTGAAAAATTTCCCCCACTCTTTATCTGTGCCTAAATCAGAACGTGGCTTCCATGAACAAAGCTTCTTTCTTAGAACTGCACGCCTGTGGAACTCTGTTCTGTCTGCCTGCTTCCCACCTGACTACAAATTGGATGTCTTCAAGCCCAACGTTAACAAATTCCTAATGAATCGCCCCCTTAAGTAAACATTTCATCAAATCTCCACACTAACCTACCGTACTTGCAATGACCCTTATCCCTGAGTGACTTCGGGCCTTGATAAGTGGTGACCAACGTGTAAAAAAAAATATATATCGTCAACCCAAAAACCAAAATCAACAATTTATTACCTATACTTTTATTATAAATGCACGCGTCTATTGGACATTGCTTGACTTCTTGTTCTATGAAATTATTATAGAGTGTTAAATTTCAATTGTGAGCTCTTTGTTTTAGACTGTACAGTTTCCATAGGCAATATTTATTTTCCGTTTTACATCCCTCGGGGAGGGGGGAATATAAATCTCACAGTCAATCGGAGCATTTAAATATGCATTTCTTTACATCAATTTGATGTATTTTTAAATTGTATTAAGCGACAAGTTGCAATAAAATTTTAATTGTCGTTAAATTTGTCGTTGTTGAATATGTGGCAGAATATTCAACTTCAGAAATTTGTGAAAAAGCTTTTGCAACAAATCTTGCTTTAAAATGTTCACTGCAAGAGGCTGTGATTTTTTTTTGGACGAAAACCCAACGAAAAGAAATTATGATCCTTTGGTTTTGTCACCATTTTATTTGTATTATTTTCAGATAAAGATTTCAATTTTGATTTCAAAACTTTTTCCATTGTTGGTGATTTTCTCAATTAATCGCCTCATTATAACTTTCTAATGCGCTTTTCAACGAGTCACGGTATTCCATTGCGTAGTCCTGTATCTTTTAAATTTTTAAAAAGTCTGTCCTTTTTGCTCGTTTATCGGGTATCGACGTGTCTGGGTTTTATTTTCGTCGGTAGTTTTACTGCAATTGTCGTCACTATTAATATTTCCGTTGTGAGTGATGAAAATATTAGGCAATATTTCCTAACGTTTTTCGTCCACTGGTTCGTCATTTTTTAAGTTCAATGTAACATTGAGTTTTACACATCTAACTATCTAACTTTCTTATGGCATTTTGGATCGGAAATTAGATTAACTATGCAGGACTGCTTTTATCGTAACGTACGAAAATACCTTTTTCGCTTTTGATTTTTAGTTTACGATAATTTTTTTATCAATGCAAAGCAATTTGAACTTCGTTTAGTTCAATTTGAGTTTTACACCACAAAACACTTCATGCGGGGTTTTGCCGAATTTTTTATTGAACGATCTATTACTGATATATGCTGCCGCCATTAAAGCGTACGTCCATAAACTGTGGGATGATTTCGACTCGATAAGTAGATATCTTGCCATCTCGAAAGGGTCCGCCATGCTCTTTCGGCGGTTCCATTTTGAAATGAAGAATACGATGCTGATTTCTCGTGTTTATTCCGATGGTTAATTAATTGAAGTTCAAAGTCTTTACTAGTAAATTCAGTTCCATTGTTTGAGCGAATACATTTTACAGGCCGTGCTGGGTGATATCAGCTACATGTTTCTTAGTGGTGAGGATAGTGTCGGATTTGTTTTCAGGAAATACTCCATAAGTAAACCTGCATAATCGTCAACAAAACTCAATGTATACGTTTAACTATCTCTTCCCGCGGGGCTTATCGGGCCTGCCACGTCACAGTGCATAAGTGAGAGAATTTCCGTGGCATTTTTATCTGGTGCTTTGCTTATATAGTTTGAAATTTTTCCCTGTGCACAAACATTACAATTTGGGAGATCGTCTGAAGGTATTATTTTCATGCCTTCGACTACATTTGGTATTTTTAAATATCAGCTGTATTGCAGTGTCCCGGAATTTTATGCCTAGTTTCTAAGTCATGACAGGCAGTTTTTGAGGGAACCATACTTTTAAAATAATATAGTCGGCCATTTTATTTAATGACAAATACAGTTCCATTTTGGGTATATCACTTTATACTTGTTTTGGCCAAACTTAATATTCGCCCCTTGTTTAATGGCGGTCTGTACGGAAAACATGTCTTGCTTAAATGTAGGCATCAAAAAAGCTTTTTAAGAATACAGTTACAAATTTTGTCATTATTATTTTTTAGTGATATTTAAGCATCACCTCTTTTCAAGGCTATATCATTTTTTTGACTATCGTCAGCCAGTTCGCCAAAATGACACTGTGGATTTACTTTGAATCAGATATAATGAGATTCCTTGGTGATAACGTGTGCTGTAGCGCCAGAGTCTACAAGATTTTTTATCGTTTGTTGTATTGTCAAAGTTACATGTGAATAGAAATATACGTTCTTCATCAAAGTTCTAAACATTTTCTATATAGTGAGCTTTTATATCGACATTGGAAACTTGTAATTGGGTCGTCACAATTATAGCAGATAATTGTATTCTTTTTCTTGGGAAAATTATTTTTGGGGAAAATTGCGGTGAGATGTGTAATTTGGTTGTGTCGAGTTTTTAAGAAGCATTTTTGAACTTCATGATATTGCTGGAGTTATTATTGTCCACGATTAATCTCTTTGTAACTGCTCAATGCCACTATAAATTCATTGAAATTTACAGGTTAGCTTTCTTGCGTTATAACAGTTGTAAATTGTTTAAAATCGGCTGCAAGTCACTTGAGCGTCATTGATATTAACAAGCTACCGTTTATTACTTTACCCCAGGGTTTTAAAGCATTGGCGGTTGTTTCTGTCTTTATAACGTAGTCAGTAATGGTCTCATTTTCGTTACGTTTTAGAGACGTTAGTTCTGTATATAGAGATATAACTTTTGGTCCCCCTTTTAATAAATAATGTTCTCTAATATGTTCAATGCTTTACGTCCATCATCCAAGGCATCTCTTATAATCAGAGACAGAATTTATCGTCAAAGCATTGAATCAGTTCTGCAAAACCAGTCGCCTTCTTTTTTAGAAATTCAGAGTCGTTAGGATTCTCTTGTGGAGATTGAATAACTTTGTGTAGTTTTCGTATCTTTAAAAACCCCAGAAATTTCACCTGCCACGATTCAAATTTAGATTCCGATCCGTCAAAGCAAAATCGATGATTTGGTGCATAACCTGTTAAGTATTGTCACAATTTAAGACTTGTAATATATCGTTAACCCACAAAATATAAAACCAACAATTTATTACCTATATTTTTGGTATACATGCACGGATCTACGAAATATTGCTTGAAATCCTGTTCTGTTAAATAATTATAGTGTTAAATTCCAATCGTGAGTGCATTGATTCTTTGCTGCCATCTCTGTTACTAAGAATTACTCAACACTCGAGATCGTGACTGCATTGAGTCTTCATCGATTTCATTTACTACCGCCATTTTTGTTCAACATGTCTCAAAAATTAACACTCTCATGTAACAAGTTTACAATTTTGACCTCTTAGCAGTCCTTTTTTCCATATGAAAACGGATTAAAAAAGGTATTCACATGTCTGAATAATTTTTATACCAAAGTTCAAGTCTGTAGATAAAAAATGAGTATCTAGGTTGTCAAGTGTTCTAAAATGCATACATCTCAACGTTGAGTTTATAGGTTGAGAAGTGTTCTCGCGTACGTTCTCACTTTTAGAGATATATAGATAGATATTTACTTATTAACTTTGGATGTTGACTTGAAAACACGTCTAAAAAAACAAATCAATGAGATCACGAACTCCTTCTAAAACTAAAACGGTACTTATTATAAATATGCATATCTTTAAATGTACGTTTCAAGAAAACGAGGGAAAGATAGTGGATAGATGGTGGAAAAACAAAGCGACACGCGCAAAATTGAGATATTTTGGTTAATATTTGCTTTGTCAATTGAAAGAATTCCGGTTATGTAATGTAAATTGCTTGTCTCGACCATGCCTGGAAATACAGCCTGGCCCATTTAATATTGCTTATGCGATATTCAAGTGTAACGCATGTGCGATAGTAAGCCACATTCTCCTGTAGAAGAGAAGTACATAAATAACGTAAAATTGAACACGTAATATTTGTAAACATTAAGAGACCGTACAGAAGTAGGATATCCGTGTAGAATACGGCCCTGTCGGTGGGGCATTAGAATACACCGACTGCCCCCCCCCCCTGCAGAGGGTAAAAGTCCCCCAATGGGGGTCCTGGATATGACCTTAAACTATATCCAGTAGTGAGGCCCCAGCTTGTGGGTTTTGGGGAGTGTGGAGCCACCCTTTAATTACCATTGCTCCCAGGTCCACTCTGACCCGGAGTGGTAGTACCTGTTAGGGTTCCAACTATGGGTTAAATAGAAACTGAGTTGAAAACAACAAATATATTCTATTACAAATTTTTTCTTCAAAATCTTTGGATTCGGCATTATAAAGCAGAAAAGGGTTGATATGCCGTAAAACAAAAACAACCAACCAACAAACCAACCAACCAACCAACCAACCAACCAACCGTGTAGAATATGTTTCGTAAAAGTATTTTTCCATTCAGTCAAGTGGTGTCCTGTCTTGTACAGGCATTGACAACTCTCCATCTATCTCTATCTCTCTGATCTTCACTCTCTCTCGAGACATTTATGAATTCATTGTTGCTCATAATTTTTTATGTTGCCCAACTGTTAATACTGTCAACGTATAATTCTGTCTGTCGCCCTCTGCTTCTTTCAACCCCGATCTTTCTTGTAAAACTAACTTGTTCTATTCCGATCTTTTTGTCGACATGTGCCATAAAACTCATTTGCCTTTTTCGTACTGTTCTTATTAGTGACCTTTCTGTGTTTGCCATATCTAATACCTCCTTATTTATTTTATTTTCTCTCCAGGAGATCTTGAATATTCTCTTCAGGAACCAACTTTAAGTTTCCTCTAGTCGTTTCCTCTTGTTGTTAATGATTTCCCAGCTCTCACAACCTCATAATAGAATAGGTCATACATACATTCAGAGTATTCTTAATTTGATATCTATTTTATGTTTCTATTGGTTATGATTGATGACAGTATCTTTACAGCGACTTTGGCTGTGGCTATGCGACGTCATATATAGTACTGAATACACTGAAAAAAAACTTGCTTACGGAGCAAAAAACAAATAAAAACGAAACCATTTATATAGTTAAACTGCTGTGGGTATAAGAAGTCATTAAAAATAAGATATGTGTGTAGGGAAATGATTGTAAATGTAAAATACATAATATAGAACATTTTGACTAATCGACATCAACGGCGAATATGAACAGCTAGTGTATTAAAATACTAACTGCAAATGTCTTCTATTGACTGGATATATTATGGTTGATCACAAAATATGTACAAAAAATTCCATTAAAGTGGGCCACTATTGGATTACTACTATAATTTTAATATTACAATTACAATATAATCTTAGTATTAAAGTTACCATATCATTTTAGTATTAAAGTTACCATATCATTTTAGTATTAAATTTAGTACATGGTTTAGTAAAATTACTTTTAGTATTAATATTACTATAGCATTTTAGTATTAAAGTTACTGTATCATTTTAGCATTAAATTTCTTATATCATTTTCGTATTACACAAAAGAGGAAAAATATACGTTAAAAATAGGAAAAGCATAGCAGAAAGTTTCTGTCATGAAACAATAGACTTTTTTTATTTTACTAATATTTAACCGATTATCACGACTCGGGGGTGAGCACTGGGGGTAAGAGTTTAATAGATCGTCAGTTAGATGAGAGACTGTCAGATATTGGCAGGCAACGCCGAGACGAAAAACATTCAATGGGTTGCACACACGCAAATAGATTCAAATTGTAAAAAAAATTCGGTATTCCACCATTGTCCAACGGAATACATAATTTCACCCAGAAATATGTGGACAGATATAGCTCAAAAGTTTGAGACAACAGACAAAGGAAATATTGAACATTCCAATAAGAAAAAAATATGTGATTATAAATAAAATCGTCACAGAGAAAAAGTAAGGGAAAGAAAGAGAGAGAGAAAGAGAAAGAGAGAGAGAGAAAGAGAGAGAGAGAGAAAGAGATAGAGAGATGGACAAAGAGACTGAGAGAAAGAAAAAGAAAGATAGAAGGAAGTGAGAGAGGCATCGAAACGTGTCATCCTCACCTGACAACCGTCAACAAACGGACAGTTGAAAGTTATATCGGCTGAAACGTCGTAAGATGATAATAGTAGTCGGAATAATACAAACTAGCAGGACCCGTGGAAATCCCACAGCAGACTCTTTCATATGTAACATATTGATGTTGGTATTCTGTGGATGTTCAGCGTATATGGAGACGCCCTAATATCATTGTAGCCCTTTTGTTAAAACTGCAAATGTATTTATATAAGCTAACAGAGATGCCCGACGTATCCCGGTTGTAAAATACACTTAATTATGATATTTTAATTCATGCAGATTACGTATATATTTATAGAGTCAATTTTTATCGCTTCTTATATATTACATAGTTGTGATTTCAAAAATAAAAAAAATATATGTATATGACTTAAGGGCATCAGCTTGAATCGAAACTGAAACCAAAACTTATGAAGAATTCTTGGTAAATGGTTTATAAAAAAAATGATAACTTGAGTGGCATCAGTTATAATCGAAACCGAAACCAAAATTTATGAAAACTTCTTGATAAAATTATTTATTACAAGAAGTGGAAGGTCATATAAATTAAACGACAGTCACCCGGAAGAAAAAAGATGCAAGTGTGACACACACAAAAACAGACGCTATCGTATATATAGATATATTAGGTACGGTAAAAAATGGAAGAAAAAACAAATTATTTGTTTTTTTAAAAACGAATTTAAATCCATAAAAATCGATTATTTTGGAGCAACTGTATTTTTCTCAGAAAGACACTTACCTAAATTGTATCTTATGAAATCGAAATAATATAAAACATTTTCTATTATTTTTAATAGAATTTAAAATTTAATATTTTCCAAAAAATGCTATTTCCGCCATTTTTGTCTCGATGGATAAAACATTTGAATATGTCTTTGAATATTTTTTTATCCAATCTATTAAGGTAAACGATGAATTCTGTTTATGAGAGAAATGGTTGGTGTGTATAGTGTATTTACCTACACACACCACTTGTACAAGAATTTGAAACACACTAAAAAACTAGGAATTCCAATCATACAAACCACATCACAAACTATAATAGAAAACATTAAGAACAATAACAAAAAATCTTCAAAGCAAACCAATTTCTAACGCTAACTGCTCCTTGCCAAAATTGCCATCTTATACACGTTGGTGAAACCCAACGCACACTACACATAAAGCTTAATGGACATAAAACAGTTATATGAAATAGCAGTTCTCTGTATTATTCTCTCATTTTTGAAGCATAATTATACCTTTCCCTTCAAACAAGCAAAAATAGTTACATTTATTTAAATACACCGCGACGGACGTTCCTTGAAAACGCTGATCACAATGTCAAATATGATTAAAAAACGTAGAGATTTCTATAAGTATCGATCGCCAATAATAAGTAAATTCCTTATAAAAAACATAATGTAATTTTAGACGTAAGTTAACCCTCTCACACAATAGAAAACCCCATCTATAATATATATATATATAATCAGTGAATAAATTACATAAAAATACACTGGATTTTTGTTTTCTCAATTTCAGTAATTCTGAGAAAGTCTAGGAATAAAGACAAACATAAGTTAGCTTGTTTCTTTTCTCTCTTACTAATATCTATCTATCTTCTATACTCCTATCAATTCGTTTTTTCTTCTGTGTGCATTGATATCATATTAAAAACCTCTTTTCTATTTATTTAAAAAGAAAATACAATTTTCTTATATATGGTTTGTGGAAATGCATTCACTAGCAAAAGATGTAACTAATTTGCATATTCTTTTAAACATTCCTTTTAATTAATTCCCTATTAGTTTTTTTCGGTTTTATTATGGGATGATCATCTTTAATTAACTATTACGTGTAATTATATTCATATATATATATATATATATATATATATATATATATATATATATATTCTACATGATTTATACTTGCGTAATATTTGCGTAAAAAGCTTAGAGTTAACACTAAAATGTTTCCATATACATTTATGTATACGTATATATTTTGGATTAATCTATCTATCTATCTCCCCCCCTCTCTCTCTATATATATATATAAGTGAACGTGTCTGTGTGTCTGTCTGTGTGTCTGTGTACATTCCCCTACTCAATAACTCTGTCAATTTTTAGTCTACAAACTCGAAATTTAATATACAGGGTACTGAGAGTTGGGAAAATCTATGTGATCGGTTTTCGGCCAGAAATTTTGCTGTTAAGGGGTCAAAGCTCAACGATTTAACCATTGAGAACTCTACCAAACTCCTCCGATAATTTTGGGTCTAAACACTTAGAATTTTAGATATAGGTTTCCTGGGCATGGATCTAACTTAATAACTTAATTTGAGCCCCCCAAAATAAACGTTAAGAGGTCATGATAGGGGTCAAAGTAAAAAATTGACCTTTTTTTGCTCAGCATATACCTCTAAACACTCGGGCAACGCTGGGCACCCATGCTAGTATATCTATAAAAGTGAAAGTGTCTGTCTGTATGTGTGTGTTTGCGTACATTTCCCTACGCAATAACTCTGTCGATTTTTTGTCTAAAGACTTGAAATTTTATATACAGGGTACTTTGAGAACTCTACCCAACTTCTCCGGCAATTTTGGGTCTTAACACTCGAGAATTTAGATATAGGTTCCTTGCATATGGATCTAACTTAATAGCTTGATTTCAGCCCATAACAATAAATGTTAAGGGGTAATAATAGGGGTCAAAGTTGAAAAAAAAGAACGTTTTTATTGTTTTTTTTTTGCTCAGCATGCACCTCCAAACACCCGGACAACGCCGGCCACCCATGCTTGTCTCTCTCTCTCTCTCTCTCTCTGTATATATATATATATATATATATATATATATATATATATATATATATATATAAAAGTGAACGTGTGTATGTGTGTGTGTGTGTGTACATTTCCCTACGCAGTAACTCTGTCAATTTTTAGTCTACAGAATCGAAATTTCATATACAGACTACTGAAATTTGGGAAAATTGATATTATCGGTTTTCGGCCAGAAATTTGGCGAGTAAGAGGTCAAAGCTCAACGATTTGACCTTTGAGAACTCTACCTAACTCCTCCGACAATTTTGGATCTACGCACTTGAAATTTTAGATATAGGTTTCGTGGACATGGATCTAACTTAATAACTTTATTTGAACCGAAAACAACAAATGTTAAGGGGTCATAATAGGGGTCAAAGTTAAAAAAAATTACCTCTGCGATTTCTTCCAAATTACTCAGACAATTTCTGGTCTATAGATTTGAAATTTTACATAAAGGATATTCAGATATAGGACAAGCTTTTTCATCAGTTTGGGTCGAAAATTTTTAGTTACCAATATATAAATGTATGTATGTATGTCTGTTTGCATGTCTGCCTTAAACTCTCAATAGAGGCGACGGATTTTACCAAGATCAGTATCGTTTTAAAGTTCGACCTTTCACACGACAAATATCGAAAAATTGGCTAAAAAAATTAATATCTTCCCCTTCAACTAGGCACTTTTCTATAGGGGGAGTCACTTTTTCGCCGATATTTTTGAATGTTAACCCCTCCTTTAGATTGTCTAGCCTTGATTTAAAAAATGTCGCTTCCTGTTTGGCGGTGGTCGTAACAGCATAAACGTTAGATTTTTTACCCCTTCTTTTCCTCCTTTACGGTACGGGTTCGAACCTGCCTTCCTACTATCACTTTTTTTTTGCTCAACATATACATCCAAACATCCGGACAACGCCGGACTGAAATGCTAGTACGTATATATTTTTGTTTAACAAATTTTGCCTACCCAACTGCTCCTAGAGTTTTTGGTCTACATACATGAAACTTCATATATAAGGTATTTAAATCCATGCAAAACTTTATATTTGGGGTTTAGCCCGGAAAAATCGGTGCAAAAGTGTGAAAATTAAAACAAAATGAAATTTGCCAGGTGAAGGTCGAACGCCGGTATTACGAATGCATAACGTAGTAGCTATTGGTTCATGTTTTAATTTTAAGCCTAGCAGTAAACATGTTTTCATAGCCCAGTCATTTACGGCAGAGGCGAAATGAATGGTGAGTTGACGTTTTGGTTTCAATTCTCGGTGGTAGCGCATGAGTATTTTTTTTAAAATACTTTTTAAATAATTACTATATATTGCATCCAATCTATCTATCTATCTATCTATCTATCTATAAAAGTGAAAATTTCTGTCTGTCTTTTCTCTATGGTAGTTAAGAAATACTATTATACAGAAAGGCATTACTTCACATATTCAAACTCTTTAATATATACATATGCACGTAACCTCATGAACAGTACATAGGGCCCGAGCAAAGCCGGGCAGAACTGATAGTATATCTATAAAAGTGAACGTGTCTGTGTATCTGTCTGGCTGTGTATCTGTGTGTCTGTCTGTGTGTGTACATTACCTACGACATAATTCTGTCAATTCTAAGTCCACAGACTGGGAATTTGATATAGAAGATACTGATATTTGGGAAAATCGATGACCGGTTTTCGGCCAGAATTAAGGGTTCAAAGTTCAACGATTTGACATCTGAGAACTCTACCAAACTCCCCCGGCAATTTTGGGTAAAACACTTGAAATTTTAGATATAGGTTCTTTGGACATAGATCTAAGTCAATAACTTGATTTGAGCCCAAAACAATAAATTTTAAGGTGTCATAATAGAGGTCAAAGTTGAACAAATTAACCATTTTGTTTTTTTTTTCTTTGCTCAACATACACCTCAAAATACCCGGGCAACGCCGGGCACCCATGGTAGTATACCTATAAAAGTGAACGTGTTTGTGTATCAGTCTGTTTGTGTGTCTGTGTGTGTACATTTCCCTACGCAGTAACTCTATAAATTTGTAGTCTACAGACTCGAAATTTTATATACAGGGTACTGAGATTTGGGAGAATCGATGTGAATGGTTTTCGGGCAGAAATTTGGCGATTAATCGGTCAAAGTTTAACGGTTTTACCTTTGAGAACTCTACAAAACTCCTCCGACAATTCTGCGTCTAAACACTTGAAATTTTAGATATAGGTTCCTTGGGCATGGATCTAACTTAATAACTTGATATAAACCCAAAACAAAAAAAACAAAAAAAATAACGGGTCATAATAGGGGTCAAAGTTACAAAAATTGACCACTTTTTTTGCTCAACATACACCTCCAAATACCCGGGCACCCATGCTAGTATATCTATAAATGTGAACGTGTCTGTGGTTGTGTCTCTGTGCGTTTCGGTGTATATTTCCCTACGCAATAACTCTGTCAATTCTTAGTCTATAGACTCGAAATTTTATATACAAGGTACTGAGATTTGGGAAAATCTTTGTGATCGGTTTTCGGCCAGAAATTTGGTTGTTTAGGGTTCAAAGTTCTAACGATTTGACCTTTGAGAACTCTATAAAACTCCCCCTCCCATTTTGGGTCTAAACGCTTGAAATTTTTTATATAAGTTTCTTCGACATGGATATAACTTAATAACTTAATTTGAGCCAAAAACAATACATGTCAAAGGGGGTCATAATAGGGGTCAAAGTTAAAAAATTGACCGCTTTTTTTATTTGCTCAAGGTACACCTCCAAACACCCTGGCAACGGTTGGCTTAAATGCTAGTATATATATATATATATATATATATATATATATATATATATATATATATATATATCATTATTTTATTTTGGTGGGGTACAAAATTTTAATATAGCTATGAAAAAGGGAAGACTGAGTTTTTTTGTTATCCATAGTAACCAGAGAGACGGAGGGAAAATATTTAATGAGAGAGGAAAAAAATGATACATAATGAAGTAGAGTCAGACGGACAGGTTTCGCTCTCTCTTTTCAAAGGCCAAATTGAGTTTTTTTTTTTGTTGTTTTTTTACTACAGGGAAACGAATTTAAAAGTTGGGAGCGACTAAAATAAAATCAAATTATCAGGGGGAAGAGAGAAAAAATGAGAGGAACGACTAAAATAAATCTATCGTTATGATATAGGGGAGAAAACGCCTTAGAGATAAATCACGTAAAAATCTAAAAGACAATCCCTCTGCTTACAGAGAGGAGGTCTCCTAAATCGGACGTAAATAGTTTCCAAGACCTTCAAATGAAATAACGAGTGAGCGTGACTTAGGATAGAAAATGAGTCACTGCTGAAATTCATTACATATCGCGGGTTTTAAAGCAATGGTCCGTTATAGCGGAACCATATGTATTGCTCAAGATGTCCGTTGGTTGGTAGATTACATTCCGGATTTTACTAGGTACGCGCTGTTCGACGCGACCATCTAACCTGAGGGTTGTTCTGCCCACGTAGTTGGCACTGCAACTATATTTATATTGATAAATAATATTATTCATATGATGGGGGAGAGCAGAATATCCTTTCGAGATGATGGCAATAGTGGTTTTGTCGCAAACGCCACACATACATTGGAGGCAAAATAGCAATGTTCTACTGCTGAGCTAATCTGTTTGGCGAATTTTTCACTCACTATCCCCAACAAAGGCAAACAAATGTAAATTGGATATTTAGCCGCCATCTTCGATTTTATTTGGGAAAAATTATTTAATTTCCTTTTTATGACGGAGTTAATCAAATAAAGAGGTTACCCATTATTGGACAAAGTATTAGTAATCATTTTTAGTTTTTCATTCTATTTAGATTGTGGACAAATGATGAGGGCAGAATGTGTTAAGGTCCAAATAAAATTGCATTTTCGTTTGTTATAATTTAATTGAGTTTTCGTTATCAATACATCAAGGAAAGCTTAATTATAACTATTGCTCTTTATATATCTATTTATCTTTCAAAAGCAAACAAAAATACGAATCAGCAAATATGGACTTACTATTTGATATAATCAGGATGTATGCAATATGCGAAATATACGACATATATACAGTGATGATCATATTTATTGGCACGGTAAAATAAAAGTTAAATTTTGTCTAATAAATTCTAAAAAAGGGATTAAATTAAAGAAAATAACAAAGTATATTATGTATTTTTAACTGGCCTTTCCGATGCAGCAATCGGATTTTAGAAAAAATAAATAACAAAGGAACAACAAACATAATTGCAAAAAACCCTTGTTCAAAATTATTGGCACGGCTTTGTTTTTCTTTTAGTATCAGTATAATATCAATCAATTTCCGGTTTACGTGCTTTCTGAACTTTTTTATAGCCATATTATGCTTGTTTAACGCTAATTCAGTGAATAATTTTTTTCAGATAATTTTTAGATAACGATTTATTTAAACTGTTATAAGTGACTAAATTATAATTTTCAATCGCCATGGTTAAAACTAAGGAACACAGCGAAGACGTCAGGAAGCTTGTTGTAGCATGCCATACCAATGGGGAGGGCTATGATAAGATTTCAAAGAAGCTAAACCTTCCCAGATCCACTGTTAGAGCCATAATAAACAAGTTCAAATCGCAAGGCCACGTTATGAGTTTAGAGGGTAGAGGGAGAAAAGGGATTCTTTCCCCAAGAGATGAACGGAAAATTGTTCGACAAGTAAAACAAAACCCAAGGATCTCTGTTGGGGAGATTGTTGATGAACAGAGCACCTCTGGAGTGAATGTATCTCGACATACAGTTGGTAGAGTTTTGAAGAGAGCTGGTTTAAAAGCATGTCGTCCGAGAAAGACTCCCTTATTGAAGCCTATGCACCTGAAAGCAAGGCTAGCCTTTGCAAAACGTCATATTGATAAAGATGTTGCATTCTGGAAACGTGTTCTATGGACTGACGAAACGAAAATAGAGTTATTTGGCCATAATAAAGTGTCTTATATTTACAGAAAATCTGGCGAAGCTTTCCTGCCTAAGAACACCATACCCACAGTGAAGCACGGTGGAGGCAGTTTGATGTTTTGGGGATCCTTTGCTGCCTCTGGACCAGGGCGACTTGTTAAGGTCACAGGTAGCATAAAAAAGGAAGATTATGTTAAAATATTGGATGAAAACCTGAAAGACTCTGCTAAACAGCTCTCACTTGGTCGTCGTTGGTGGTTCATGCAAGATAATGACCCAAAGCATTCGGCTAAACTGACTAAGAAATGGCTTGAGGACAATCATATTAATGTTTTGGAGTGGCCATCACAAAGCCCAGACCTTAATCCAATTGAAAATTTATGGAGAACATTAAAATTGAGGGTAATGCAAAGGAAGCCTAAGAATCTTATTCAATTGGAGGATTATTGTCAGGAAGAGTGGGCTAAAATTACTACTGAAGAGTGCAACAACTTGGTTGTAAACTATGAAAAGCGACTGAGGAAGGTAATCAAGGCCAAAGGCTATACAATTGATTATTAAATAAATCGTGCCAATAATTTTGAACAAGGGTTTTTTGCAATTATGTTTGTTGTTCCTTTGTTATTTATTTTTTCTAAAATCCGATTGCTGCATCGGAAAGGCCAGTTAAAAATACACAATATACTTTGTTATTTTCTTTAATTTAATCCCTTTTTTAGAATTTATTAGACAAAATTTAACTTTTATTTTACCGTGCCAATAAATATGATCATCACTGTATATATTTTCTTGAAGAGAATACACCAGTGCATACATATATATTCTCGAACGGACCAAGAACAACTCAGTGCATTTAGTATTTATTTTTATTTTTTTATGTATTAAGTATATTATACTTGATTTTAATTGTTTCTATATTTTCATTTTGATGGCGATATAAATATATATAAGCTATCTGTTTATGCATCAGCTGCCATTTGAATATTCACACCTTAGTATATACATATGTGTGTATATATATATATATATATGTTCTATTTTTATCAAAACTAAAACGCATATTTGATCTACAACAGTATTGAGCACTTTCTTCAGTTTTTATTAATTACCATTTCTACTATATATATATATATATATATATATATATATGTAGATTTGGAATTAAATTCATTAAATTGAGATTGTATTATAATAGCTAAGCATACTATTTAAAACATTGCTGATAAATAAATGTGGAAGTATATAAGAAAGCTATAAAATACAGGGAACCGTGTGTTGTAGTGTTGTGTCATATAAGAAAAAATAGACAAACAAACGAATATGTACTATTTTTGCTCATTGATTGATGATAATATTGATAGTCTTTAAAGTTTACTTATTATGCAACCTATAATCTGAAACTATTTTAAAATTGCTCATAGTATTGTTAAACATCCTTAATTGTGGGGTTTACTATCCCTTTAAGATATGTTAGACAATGAGTATATGTCTTTTTTCTGTGATACTATCTAAACAACCGTACATCAATAATTTCCCAAGATGTTTGATGGAAGGCTTATAATTATGAATTGATCTTTAATAATAATAAACCAAAACCTCGAATTCTTGTTTATCCAGAAACCTAAGGCAAATTCTTCCAATCAATTCCAACTAAGAAGCAGATTGAAAAAACTGCTGTTAAATTTTATCGACAAAATATTACTTCTCGGTCTGAATAGAACTCATATGAATTGGGAAACTCGATGATAAATTTAGTAAAATGGACAAAACAGAAAAAAATACCAATTTTGCTTACAAATTGTCCTTACTATTATAATTTAGATTACCCACTTATAAGAAACCCAGCCATACAAAATCGTACTTCGAAATAAGCGAAATCATATTAATTTATAAGAATAAATCTTTCTATAATCATTGAATAATCAGACATTTGACGAAATTTTAACTCCAGGAAACCCAAGTTGTTTTTTGAAAGATAATAAAACAAATTTTGCAACAACTCATCTATATTTCCTGTGTTATATGAGCAGAAAACTAAACAGAAACAATATTTCATAACTTTAGCATCAATATATACTAAAAGTAAATCACCGCACGCTATAATATTTGCAAGAAAACATTCTGGTCTTGTAGACCAACAAATCAAGTTAATTCTATTAGCAAAAGGCTCTTTGATAAAATTTAATAAGAAATACACTTTAAATATACTCCTTGCAATTTTGATATAATTATGGGTTCTTAAGCCTCCGTTTTTTTTTTATATAATTATGGGTTCTTAAGCCTCCGTTTTTTTAAAATATAATTATGGGTTCCTAAGCCTCGGTTTTTTATGTAATAATGGGTGTCAAGACTCTGCTCAGGTGATAGAATCTACTGAAGGAAATTAAAATTGAAGTCAATTATTTATAAGAGATATTTTATTGGGATGATACACTACTGATTACAAGGAGCAGATTAAGATAATATATTAATACGAGCAGGAAACTTAACAATTTCTTCAAAAGCATCGGCCTTTCAATCGATGCTTGACTCTAATAAAAAGACGCCCACTTTCTTAGGAATTTCACTTAATCTCTGTTTCAGATCTTACAGCTCTAACCAAAAAACCTTGCTTGCTACTCTTTTATGTTCACAAATTCTTCAATCACCAAAATTCTATTTTTAAGTCTATAGTACCGTCTGTCGCTAAAAGCATTTCTAGACTTTCAGCTGATAAAAAACTTTCGATGAAAACTGTGCTTTCTTCAATGATGCTTTAAAAGTCATGATATACAGAGTAAATAGATTACAGCAGAACCGACCTCGATTTAAATCCGTAATCACACAGTATATGACTCACAATATAATATAATATTACAAATCGCTCTAATGCGATCATAAATAAACTAGAAACGATATGATTTCAAATGTCAAATTATTTAGAATCAATCAGAAACACGCAACCGCTTGAGGCAAAACGTATTCATCTGGTTTTACGACCGTTGCACTAGTTTTAAAACTAACATAGCAAAGGGATTCTTTGATCGTTGAAAAATATTTAAAAGTTTCATATAGGCATAGCGCTATCCTAAATAAAAATGTGGTCAAAATATTACTGAACTCTGTCTAATTTTGCTCGGACAATTATTACATCAACTAGCAAGAAAGAAAGTGGATGAAAAACCCCTAAAACTAATTGCAACTGCCTAAACAAGCAGACATGCCGATTACAAATGACTGCATATCATATGATGTTATATATTTCTTACAGTAAGTGAGCGACAAGTAGATAAGTTTCTATTAAACTTAACTCCCCGCGTTAATGTATTCATAGGATAGGGTAATCATTTTTTTTGTTTTGTTTCATTTTGTTTTGTATGTATTATCAGTAAAGAAGTTTGCATATGGGAAGGCAACGAGGATCAGAGAGAAAAATGGCGTAAAAAGATACGGAGAAAAAGAGAGAGTGACGAAATAGACGGAGAGGGAGAGAGAGAGGGGATGGACCAGAACGCGTGAACCGAGCTTGTAAAACCCAATTAAAATAAATACTGCCCCTTTCGTCAAATGAGACAGTATTAAACGCACGAACTCGTGATGATACGTTCTCTCCTCAAACATTCTAGGTGGGTAAAACCGGAATATAATTTTTGTTCCTCGTTCTTTTGGGAGAAGATTTGCGTATAGGTAAGACGTAGAATATCTACACGGGAACCCGAATGAAATAAGCCCATGGTGTAACGCATACATACCTGAAGGAGACAAAATATGAAAGAGGGACAATTGAAAAAGCCAACCCAACCGCGGTCGATGAAATAAAAGATATTAGCGAATTATCAGCTATTTCTTTTTCCATCTCTTCCTCTCTTTCTTTCTCTCTCACTCTACTCTCTCCCTCTCTTAGCTGACAAGTGACTATCTGATATAATAATCGTTTTACTTATTTTGTATTTAATACAGATGATGTTCTGTGATTGACTGAATTAGTGAAGAACTCCCCAGTTCATCGATGCCTTTGTCTGGTGTTTTGCTTTACATGTACCTCTTTTTATTTCTGGACTTTCTCCTGTTTTTTCTTTATTTATATGGTGATCACCACTTGTCAAGGCCCAGAACAACTCGGGGATAAGAGTTATTGTGTGTACAGTAATCAATGGGGTAGTGTTGTATTATTCTTTAGTATTGAAGATTTGATAAAGTATCATTACTTAAGGGGGCGGTTCATCAGGAATTTGTTTATGTTGGCCGTAAAGACATCCAATTTCAAGTCAGGAGGGAAACAGGCAAGCGGAAGAGATTTCCACAGGCGTTTCTAAGAAAGAAGCGTTGTTCATAGAATGTACGTTTTGATTTAGGCAGAGATAAAGAGCGGGGAAAATTACTGACAGTGGTTTCAGATAGACAGGTGTTTTTCGTGAAAGATTCGAGAGGGGGGACCAGAGATTGGAGCTCAGACGAGCACTTGCCATGGAAATAACGATAAAACAAAGATAGGCTCGCAACGTCTCTTCTGTGGGAGAGGGGTTGCAGGGAAGAGAAAAGGGCATTCCCCACTAAACCACGAAATCTATTTTGTACTCTGTCAAGGCAGGATAGGCTGTTTTTAGCAGCTCCTGCCCAGATGTGGCAGCATTACTCCATCCTTGGACGTACTTGGCTTTTATATAGATAGATAATTGCAGAAGTAGTGAAGTATCTTCTGGAACGGTAGAAGGATCCCACAATTTTCCAAGCGCCCTTGGCAACAGACTTGATGTACGTGTTCCATTTCAGATCAGGAATAAAGGTCACACCCAGAAGCTTTCACCTAGTATTAGTTTTATCTTTCAATTGGGCACTTTCCTACAAGGAGGGGGTCGCTTATTTTCCGCCGATATTCTCAAGATTCATCCCCTCTTTTCGATTGACTAGCATAATTTAAACCTTCGCCACTTCCGGTTTTTCACGTTCTTTTCCTCTTTCGCGGTTGAGCTTGCCTGGCTGCTACCACTTTTGTTTTTGCTCCACACACGACTCTAAACACCCTGGCAACGCCGGAAATCTAAGCTTATATATATATATATATATATATATATAGGGAAGATAGTGATTTCCGGGCGCCCGATCACGTTAAATCAGGCATGTCAAATTCAGAGCCTCTCAGGGCCATAGGAATCAGTTTGTGTTGGCATGAGAGCCGCACCCCTACAATATTAGTCAAAGTCGTTCAATAAAAATCATTGCTGAATATGTTTCTTTTACCGGTAATTTAGAAACATGCAATAGTTTGGTCATATTCAAGAATGTAAGTTAAAAGTACTTGTAGTTTAACAAAAGAATATAACAAAGGAAATTAGCATGACATATAAATCTGTTTTTTTTATTTCGCTATAACGAAAATTTTGAAAGCAACATACAAGCGAACATGTATTTGAATGCAACAAATGCAATGCACATAAATTATAATAATTCAAAATGAACATTTATTATCAAGTACTCAAACATGTTTCGGGTTTTCTCCTGAGATTTGACACCTCTTGTACTTGACAAGCTTTGGTATGTCTAGCTGACGTTTCTGTGTATTGCCGAGCTTTACAAGAGAAGATAAGTGTTTGTCAGTCAACCTAGTTCTCTGAGAAGTCTTTGTTAATTTCATGAAGGAAAATAATTGTTCGCACAAATAGGTGGAACCAAATATTGACACAATCCGTGTGACAAACTTTCTGAAATTTATAAACCTTTTCAGAAGGGATGAAAAGAAATTGAGTATTCCCACTTCAAAATACTTTGCTCTGAGTAAAGGATCTGATTGCATTTCTAACAGTTTCATTTGTAGGCTTTCGTCTGCCTTAGTAACATCAAAAGTAAAAGGCGCTGTGAATAATGCAAACTCTTGCTCCAAATATGAGAAATCACGAAATCTTTTTTGAAACTTCTGGGCCTTGATAAGTCGTGACCCCCATGTAAAAAAAAACTACTTTGAGAATGATTCCAGGTGACTGTCATACTTGGCAAAACTTAGTGCTGACT
>NC_136487.1:134000182-134045182 GCF_053919585.1 Euprymna scolopes | reverse complement strand
AGGCGTTCCGAACGCTCATGCGCAACCATCGTTCATCGTTAGCAAATGTGCATTGAGAATGTTAGTAGCTATGTAGAAAAATAAATTCTAGAACACAAATATCGCTGGTTTTTATGGTTCCACGCCCTTCCCCGTAGCTCTTCAAATGATTGACTGAAAAAATAGGGGATTTATTTTTGGAACAAGCCTCCCATATATTGATATTGTTTAATGCTTATCATTTATTTTAATATAGTAGTTAACATATTACCTATAATTAAAATATATCAATTAACCCTTTTATATATGTATGCCCTTATAAATAAGGTATGTTTATGTGTGTGTGTGTGTGTGTGTGTGTGTGTGTACGGAAAATTTTCCTGAACAAATTAACCGATCATTATGAATTTTTGAAAATAATTGTTTGCAATAAGCAGTCTAAATATTAGCTGTATTTAATATGATTTATTTTTATGAAAGAGAGTACCAAGTAATATTATTTCTTAAAATGTTCAACTTTGCCAATTATAAAAATCCGATTTTCAAATATGATCTTCACCGACTGGACAACATAATGTAATCAATTAATATAAGGTGTTTTCAACACACAAAGATTTCAAAACAAATACCAAAATATTGGTTTCATGTTTTTTAAAAGATGCGAGTCTTTCTTGTTTGGCCCTAGAACTGTCTACAGCGCCTTTAAGCGGAAAATACGTGCCGGTATAAGAACTTTTCTGCTTCCATTTCCCAACACTGGTTGTATCGAGATAATTCAGTCATATTCTGTCCGGTTGCTGTAAATGACGTACATTTCAATATTTTCGCAACGGATGTGTTTTTTTTTTTTTATTCATATGGTTTCTATTCCAATCAGCCTTAAGATGTTTTACGTTGGAGAATTTATTTGACTCACACAATTTCGTTTCTGTCATCTTTTCCGCTTTGGAACCTTTGAACGAGATTTCTATTTAAAAGTTTTCCTCTTCGCTGGAATTTTAATTCTTTCTACAATATTGTATTTACTCTTTTCCGTTCAATATTATTTTCTGAGTAATAAAGAATATTGTGCTTATTAAAAAGTACACTTGGTTAAAAAAAAATTCAGAAAAAATATTTATGATGTATATATTCGTCACGAAACGAAAATGTCATATTCCAAAAAAAAATCATGTAAATTGAACGAGTAATTTTTTAGGATGTATATCAAATTTGACTATTCTTTAGTGAGTAAAAAGATATAATTGATTAAAATACAAAGAAAATCTCTGTAGTCGAATTGAATTGTCGCCCGTAAATTTTGCCGAAATATGAAGAAAAACATCCTCGGTCACGACCTGCTCATAACTTCCTAATATAATTTAATTTTATTAATTATTTCTTTGCTAATTAAATTAGGAAAATAGTACTAACATAAATTGAATATTAGGATTACGCTTATGTTTTACTTCGTTTGAAAGAGTTTACATGATTTTCGATGCATTAATTTTAGTTCAATAAAACAATGTTTTTAGGCAAATATACATATTTAAAGTAACTGGAATAGTTTATCTTTCTCGTCATAATATTATAAATATATTTACCTAATGTTGTTTGTAACGAGTATAGTAATATACACCTCCCAATTTTAATATGGTATATCTTGAATCTCATATATTTTTTGTAACATTTCTCATAATTAAATATACACCCACAGAAGTCGTATACTTAATTTTTACATCTTCTTCCAAAATAAGGTAAGGTCATTTTATTGTCAATCTTTAAAGAATATATACCTACTTCAGTTCTATCTTATTTATTATCTTTATTCAGTTATCGTATTAAATGTTTTGAGAATATATAAATTATAAAATTATGTAATATTATTATGACGTCCTAAACGCAAGGATTAAATCTTTAACTATTTTTTATAATTCTATTTTAATATTTTACTTCTTTAAATTTATCTATTCTATCTTAATATATTAAGTCCCTTAAATTTATAATGTCTTGACCATTTATACATTATTTATGACATCTACTAATATCTATAAAATCATAGATTATTAACAACTAATAGAGTTTTTATATACTTTTATTCAAAATTTCAAATTACAGATGACTGCCATTTAATTTTTACAGCGTAGAATCACTTTATTTTTAATATTTAATTTGGGATTTTAGATCTATGATTTCTAATAGATTTTATATTCGTATTGATTCCACATTAAAAGTATGTCTTTATATTTATTTAATGTTAATTTAAACTTTGCTTTCGACTCGTATTAACAGGACGAGAACATGCATTTAGAAATATTCGCTGTTCTACAAGCTAAGAAATTGTTTCCATAGCAATATGCGTCTGACTTGTCACTCACCCCTCCGTTTCGTTCTTTCATTTTGCATTAACCCCTTTAAATTCATATTCAACTCACGAAGACACCAGGCATCTGACCTACTCATGTCATCTCTCCCACCGCCAATTATAACACAGGCTATTTTAAAATATCATCCGTTATGTTCTAGCGATCCGACACGTGTTTTGTTTCCCTAAATTGAAATTTTAATATTTAAATAAGAAAAATAAAGCCTTTCGGTTTTTATTGATTTAGTACGTTGTCTTTACATCCCCCAGAGGTAGTACTTACCTGATGAGATCAATATTTGATCGAAACAGTAGCTCCATAGTTGTAACCAATGTAATTTTATTAATCTAAAATTGAATAAAATAATGTCCTATTTATTTTATTGAGCACTATCAAAAACCTTATCACAATCATTGTTTTATTATATTTAACGTTAAGTATATATATATATATATATATATTTGTATATATATGTGTGTGTGTATGCATATATATGTATGCATATATTGATATGGATATGCATATATAAATATATATATGCATATACATACACACACACACATATATATAGTTATATATATCCATATAAATAAATATACACAGAAACACGTACATAATGAAAAACAGACAGATATAAGCGCTGATAAAAATTCACATGCCTCGCCACTGCGTACACTGAACGCTTTTATATCGGATGCGAACACAATTGGGAGATGACAGATAATTGCAATGACGAAAAATAAATCCATGCAATAAAACTACAAGAAAAATGGGATTAAACAAACAGAACATAAAACCTGGCGTTATACGAGCTGAGTGACTTTATCCTCATCTTCCACAATAAACACCTTTTATTCATCGTATGATAAAACATAATCACCATCACTGATGTCTTTTATTTGCCTTCGTTTGCAGAAAAAAAAACATACTACTATTATATATTAGTGCAAATTAGTATTTGATGTTATTCACAATCTGGCCACGCATGGATGATGTTTATTAATACTGTTAGATATTACTTTCCCTGTAATTGTATTTAGTCAGTTAATCTTGACGCCATGAACAAGTTGGGTCTAGGTAGGTTTGTTTTTCTGCAACGTTCGAGAGAATTATTGACAACCAGTGTCAGATAATAGTTATAATAATTATTTAATAACTATTAAAAGTTATTTTATTTATTCATTGCTTTAGTCACATACATCTACATATACATATACTGTACATACACTGCTGATCGAAAATTTAAGACCACTTAAAAATCTTTAAAAAGAAACTGTTTTTTTTTATCTACTTTGTGTACGTAAGCTCTTTATTGACAAATATTAATATTATTTCCACTCGGAATTCTCAGATCCGTCGTTAAAAAAAATGTTTTATTGCTGCAAACAATACATTCACGCACACATATATACACTCACGCAAGAACAGACACACATACGAATGCATATATATATATATATATATATATATAAATATGTGTGTGTGCATATATATGTATTTTTTTTTTACACAGTGATCACCACTTATCAAGGCCCGGAAGCCACTCAGGGATAAGGGTTATTGCAAGTACATTACGTTAGTGAGGAGATTTGCTGAAGTGTTTACTTAAGGGGGCGGTTCACTAGGAATTTGTTAACATTGGACTTGAAGACATTCAAGTTGTAGTCCGGAGGGAAGCAGGCAGACGGAACAGAGTTCCACAGGCGTGCAGTTCTAAGAAAGAAGCCCTGTTCATGGAATCCGCGTTTTGATTTAGGCTGTGGGGGAAATTTTTCACAGTGGATTCAGCTAGATGGGTGTTTTTCGTGAAAAATTGGCGAGAGGGGACCAGAGATTGGAGTTCAGACGAGCATCTGCCATGGAAATAACGATAAAACAAGGACAGGCTTGCAACGTCTCTTCTGTGGGAGAGAGGTTGCAGGGTAGAGAAAAGGGCATCCCCCACTAAGTCACGAAGTCTATTTTGTACTCTGTCAAGGCAGGATAGGCTGTTTTTAGCAGCTCCTGCCCTGATATGGCAACAGTATTCCATCCTTGGACGTACTTGGCTTTTATATAGATAGAGAATTGCATCAGTAGTGAGATATCTTCTGGAGCGGTAGAAGGATGCCACCATCTTTCCAGCGACCTTGGCAACAGACTTGATGTACGTGTTCCATTTCAGATCAGGAGTAAAGGTCAAACCCAGAAGCTTGTCAAAACACGGGGCCTCATCCAGACGAGAGCCATCCATCACAATTGATGCCAGATGGGGACCAGAGCGTTGATGATGTAAGGATAGGAGTTTGGTTGTGGATGCATTAAAGGTAACCAGCACCATCTTCCCCCACTGAACCACGCGCTCGAGATCAGAGGAGAGAGAATCAGAGAGAACTTTGTCATTTACAGCCTTTGATGTGTTGCCGTAGATGGTCGTGTCATCAGCAGAGATGTCAACGAATGATTTAAATATGTGTTTAGGGAGGTCATTGATGTAGATCAGGAAGAGAGTTGGGCCCAGGATTGACCCCTGAGGGACTCCAGCATTTATATTGCAGGCCTCCGATTTTTGTCCATCTACCACTACTCTTATGAGCCTATCGAAGAGAAATGATTTAATGATTGAGAAAACATTTCCCGTTATACCATAGCTGGAAATATTGTGAAGTAGACCCTTATGCCATACCTTGTCAAAGGCCTTTGATATGTCAAGAGCAATTGCCCTAGAAAGGAAGCCTTTGTCAAGAGATTCACTAATCCTGTGGGATATAACCGTCAGCACATCTGCGGTAGATCTTCCGAATTATGGTTACTAATACTACAATCTAAAAGGTTATGGAAGGAAAAAGGTACATTCCAATTATTTTATTTTAAAATTTCCATTTTTATTTAATTAGACTTTTTACACATGATCAAAATTACACGACCAAGGGTATAAATTGTACGATTTATGGTGATTCTAATGTTTTTAATTCAGTTAGAGATTAGCAATCCCCGTTAAAGGTGTTACCATGACTAAAGCAAGAAAACTAACCGAATTGAGCACCCTCGAATTCTAAGATTCCATAAGCAATGTTTGTCACAGCGAGCGAAAGCAGCCAAGGTAAATCGGAGTAAAACTGTTATTTGCAACTTTCTAAGGAACAAAGAATTAGACCCCCCCCAAAAAATTCTCCTGTATTGATTAGGAAAATCAGACGGGTTATTAAGCAATGGCAGTGAACTTTCTTCTAGCCAAATTAAGGCGGTTACAGATGCTGATTGCAGTCCAATAACCATCAGAGGATACTTACAACAAAAAGGCATGGTAAATAAAAAGCGTAAACAAATTCCTCTATGGCTTCCACGTCACAAAATGGACCGCTTAATATTTGGTCTTGAATACCAAACCTGGGACGTTAAGACATGGAAGAAAGTCCTGTTTACTGATGGGAAAAATCAATTTGATGGTCCTGATGACACTCAGCGATATTGGCATGAAAAAAACATGCCCCTTAAAAGTTTTTGTTTTTAGTGGTGGAGAGTCCGTTATGGTATGGCGTGCCTTTTCTTACAGAGGGACGATTGAACTCCAATTGGTGCAGGGTCGTCAGACAGCAGCTGGTTATGTTAGCATGCTACAAAATGCATCTTTGATGATGGAGAGTCATCGTTTGCGTGGGATAGATGGTTATTTCAACAGGATAATGCTGCAATCCACACTGCAAGGCGGACCTTGAGCGCTCCACAAGAAAATGGAGTCCATCTTTTGGGACATTCTGCATGCTTACCGGACTTGAACCCAATTGAAAATGTTTTGGGATGGATGACAAGAGAGGTTTATCGAAATGACAAACAATATTCAACAAAAAATGAACTTTGTGAAGCCATCTTAAAAAAAAAAACTGGAGCAAGATCCTTCGCACCTTAATGGAAATCCTTATTCCTAGCATGCCCCAGAACAGTTTTGAAATCATTAAAAGCAAAAGCAGTGGAGGTAGAACTCATTAATAAGTTTGATTGTTGAATGTTTTCATACACTTTTCATACACTTTTTGTACAATTTAATAGACTTTTTGTCTCTGGTCTTATAATTTTGTTCATGTGTAAAAAGCCTAATTTAATAAAAATGCAAATTTCAGAAAGAAATCTTTGGAATGTAGCTTTTGGTTTCCATAACGTTTTAGATTGTATTATTCGTAAATTTAAGTCGGAAGAGTTTAAAATCTATCCTTAAAAAGTTTTTGTTAAAAGATTTTTAAGTTGTTTTAAATTTTTGATCAGCAGTATATATATATATATATATATATATATATATATATATATATATATATATGCGTGTGTGTATGTGTTTATGTGTATGTGTCTACGTTGTTTATGTGTGCTTTCATGGAAAACATGTATGCGAGTTCAGCGGGTTCAATTAAACGTCTACCGGAGTAAGAGATTAAACGAACTGTCAACTTTTTGCTAAGGTCAACCTAAAGGTTTAATAGACATTTATATTCAAGGCCTTTCATCTTAACTCTATTGGGCATTATAGATTGGCGCGTTTGTTAAATCTAATAAAATGTTGTAAATCTACGCTCACTTTACTGTTTCCCATGAATGCAAGTATACAGAAAGGCAAATTTATAAATGCGCATGTACTTGTCATTAGTTACACAAAAAACAGTTTAATCAAGGTTTGTTTGCTTAAAATATTGTTCTAGATTCTAGCAGGAGCGCAGGGCGTTGCCATGTCGTGAAATACGGTTAAATATGATATGTCAATCCATGCAGATTTCGTATATATAGAGAGAGAGTCAACCCACTTTCGATTATTATATATTATATTTAAGCCAATATATAGGATTAATTTCAAAACTTAAAAAGTATAAGATTTTGGTTCCATCAGTAAGAATCGAAACCGGAGCACAAGCATGCATATGTACCAAACGAATTCTTAGTCGACTTATCCTGAGAAGTTTAAGTTTACTTTAATCTTGATCCTTTGACCTAAGGATGTAAAATTTCCAAAGAAATCGCGGCTGAAACGTGTATGCTCATGTGTATTCAATATTTTTGTCTTTTACAATATGATTATATTCATAAATTGTTGAATGACAATTGTTTTGATGTTTTATTGTTAGTGTTTCGTTCGCACATCCTCATCTTTACCCGAGAGTATTCATAACGATTTTATATGCATGCGATTGTAATGCCTTTCAGCGGATGCCTCTCAATGCATGCTGAGTAATGAATCCACTCCATGCGTCCTCGCTTGGTAGCCAGTAACATGTCCATTTTTTTCTCACTATTGGGCTCGAAGAAGAGATTCATACCGATTAGCTTTCCCTCATGTATCTCCGCAGTGTTTTTTTTTCTCACAGGCAACAGTTAACTTCTACTAAAAGAATTACATATCCTTGAGTCAAACCTTATCAAGTTATCAGGATGTTGATGTGTATCAAGTATGTGTACTAAAAATGGAGGCTTGACGATCTGCTGATTTTTTACAGTTGCACGTGAATGATTTTCGGAATGTATATGAAATACAAGTCAAAAGAGATAATCATGCTCTTGGTAACTATCAATTGTTTATCAATCGGCCTATATTAGACTAGCGGGGTCCCCGGCGTTGCCCGTGTGTGGAGAGGTAAGGGTATTGATCAACTGAGCTCTAAAAAAAATGTTTCAAAAAGCCGTAAAAAATAAAAATAGAAGTGAGCAAAACAAAAAAACTAGTAAGCAAGCGGGCATGCAGGAAGGTTCCAACCTGTAACGCTTAGCTGAAAAAAGAAGTGAAATAAAAAGCGGACGGCTTAGTCGCCGAGCCCAGCGCGACATACGACATTGCTGCAGTTCAAAATAAGCTTAGTCATTGAAAGGCGTACGACGACGGAAAAAACTGATCTCTCCTTGTAAAAAATCGCCCAGTTAACGACGAAAGAATGAATGTTTCTGGCCAATTTTCAGATATTTGTTGTCTGAGAGACTGAGCTTTCAGAGGAACTCAATTTGTCAATGTTGGTCGCGTGTGACATAAGCTTTTTTTTGTAGAAATACAAACACACACATTTAGCTTTTATATTATAGACTAGTTGGGGTAGGGTCGAGAGGTTTTATGGTAAGGGTATTGTGCAAACATTTAAAAAAAAATAACAAACCCCCTAAAATAAAATGAAAATAACAGTGAGGGCAAAAAATTAGCTGCAGTAGCCAGTCTCTAACCTGTAAAACGTCAGAACAAAAGAAGGTGAAAAAGCCAACCGTTTCACCTCCGCGCCCACAACAAACGACGTCGGCGGGTTTCGAAATAAGGCTAGTCATTGCAAGGCGTATGATGACTTTGAAAAAATGTCGACGAAAAAAAATTATCTCTCCTTGTGAAAATGGACCAGTTGACGATGACAGAATGAATGTTTTTGGTTAACTCTCGGATATGTGTCGTCCAAGAGACTGATCTTTCAAACAATACCAATTTTAGTCGCGCGTGTCGAAATTTTAGCCAAACATGCAAATATGTATATATACATGCATTCACACACACACATACACACACATACACACACACACTAACAGACAGGTGATGGTTAGTTGGTTGTTTTTGTTTTACGGCATATCAACCCTTCTCAGGTTATTTAATACCGAACCCAAAGAGTTTGAAGAAAATATTTTTAATAGAATATATTTGTTGTTTTCAAGTCGGTTTCTATTTAACCCATAGTTGGGACCCTAACAGGTACTACCACTCCGGGTCAGAGTGGACCTGGGAGCAATGGCAATTAAAGGGTGGCTCCACACTCCCCAAAGCCTGCAAGCTGGGGCCTCACCACTGGATATAGTTTAACGCCATATCCAGAACCAAAAGACAGGTTAGATTTATATTATAGATAACAGCAATGTTTAAGACTATTTGCTTTATTTGACTGTGGTGCCAGGTATACATGTCTAGAGAATTGTAAAACGTACAAAGTACATGGCGTAGAGTCACACGATCCGTATTTGGTACGCTAAAAATACCTGTTTTTTTCGTATTCTCACAACTTAACTGTTACTTACTCTTTGCAATAGATCATAATGCGATCATAGGAATTACTCTGTAGCCAACAAACCATTCAATGTAATCACGATATGTTATATTTTATTCAATTGTTATCAGCGTTAACAAATTTGTTTAAATAAAACCGTCTCTCGTATTCGATTTTTTTTTTTTCATATCTGCGATTGTTCTGACCTCTTTTAACTAGAGGTTAAGTGTCTAACTATCCTGGGTAGTTTTGTGGTCTGGATTATTTATATTATCTTCTTTTGTTTTAGAATTCTGCTTCCGGTACTTATACTATGGCAAACTACTTAGTGGCTGTTTTTATTCTCTTCTTTACTATTCGGATAAATTCATGAGGTTATTCTCTGAACCTAATGCGAGGGTATCGATCCCTGAAAGTAATCTACAAGTTAAGAGAAATAAAGTGACGTGTTTCCGGCATCAATGTAAAGTATTACACTTGAGAACCGCTGACATTGAGTATTTATTTAGTAATGCGTTATGGAATTCTCTATATTCCAGAAGAATACTACTGTATTAATCTATGGAAAAGCCTTACACTTCCGATTTTGAACTTTTATATCCACAAAATAGAAAATGGGTTGGAATATTTTGCCACTGGGATAGATACAAAAAATTGAGTAACACGGAGAAGTCGATGTAAGTAACTGAAGCCTTTATTAATATGTTACTTGATTCGTCTTGGCAATTCTATAAAACATGTTTTCTAATTCATGTTACTGTTAGTCGTATATTTAGCTTAAATGTAGATCGTTTCAAGATCTTTTAATATTTTTATGTTGGTGTTGTGTATTTTTATGGTATTGTTGTGCATTGCTTTTGTCTTATTAATGAACATTTGTCTACATTGAGATAGAGGTACGAGTTCGTAAATTGAGATATTGTCGAACAGATGCATGGTAAGTCTATAAGAAATTACTATTCTAATATACCCGATGTAACAATTATGATATATTATTTTTTATCTGTGATACAATATACCAAGGCGTACTGAAAATGATAAATATTTTATTAGTGGGTTTTACATTTGAAAAGAGTGATTCTTTACTTCAAAATTATTTTATTATTTTCATAATAAATAAATTTGTTTTAATATATCAGTGAATCGTGGGTTAATATATATATATATATATATGTATATATATATATGCATATATATATACATATAATTATATATAAATATACACGTATATATAAAAAGTAGTGTATCTGTGTGTGTGTGTGTGTGTGTGTATGTGTGTGGGTTCGTTTAGGATGGGGGTCTCTGAAACGTTTGGGTCTATATTTTTTAGAAAGTGTACTGACATGCAGAAGTTAAAGTGTAACGTGAACCGACATCTTGCTGCCCAACTCCCCACATAGTACCCCTGTAGCTCATGTGCCTGATAGTAGCCCCCTACATCAAAGTGACAATGTGCCTTGTTTGGGGTGAAAATGTAATAAAAATAATTCATACGCATATCCTTTATATGTCTGAGAGTATTTTTAGATCTGCCTTTGATGCCTTGGATTTTTCTAAAACTTTTTGAAAAGTTGTAACTAACTGATTTCTATATAATTTTATTTGTCTATACTTCACGATAACTCTTGGGTGTGCCCAAGGGGCTCTTTTAGGGCTAATAAAAACGTTCCATTTCTGGGACTATTTTACCATATTTGTCCTAAATTTTCTCTGTATGTCTATTTAGCAGTTTTTCATAGTGCTGAACTCAAATTTAAATATGTTAGGGCTTTGGGGACTTTTGGAGCTACATGGGTCGGTGGGGGGTCGAATGATGGACTTAGCCATTTCTTTTTTTTGCATGGCGCAGAACTCGAACTTACATATGTTAAGGCCTAAAACTGCCCCGTTTGTTCATTTTCATCAGGATTTAACGTCCCCTGGGCATTTTTGGGGCTAAATGGGGTGGTATAATGCTGAACTTAGTCAATTTTGTAAGCTCCGTTCACTCTGCACTCAGTGGGGGGCATGCATGCTTCACTTGTTATTGTTTAGTTTTTAACAGCTAATAATTACTTCGACTTTAGGGGTAGTGTTGTAAAGATTCGTTCGACATGCGATCATTAAATACGCCTCAATAGTGAAGCATTTAGTGGTATACTAGTGCTATAGTCTTGAGGGAATGATAATATTTAAGACAGCGCGGTGATTTATTAATAACTGTGCATTTACAGCAGTACATAAATAGTTGGTCCTGGATATGACCTTAAACTATATCCAGTGGTGAAGCCCCAGTTTGCCCCTCCGTTTCGTTCTTTCTTTTTGCATTAACAACTTTAAATTCATATTCAACTCACGAAGACACCAGACATCTGACCTACTCATGTCGTCTCTCCCACCGCCATTTATAGTGGTCCTGGATATGACCTTAAACTATATCCGATGGGGAGGTCTCAGCTTGCGGGCTCTGGGAAGTGTGGAGCCACCCTTTAATTACCATTGCTCCCAGATCCACTCTGACCCGGAGTGGTAGTACCTGTTAGGGTCCCAACTATGGGTTGAATACAAACTGACTTGAAAATAACAAATATATTCTATTAAAACAATCTTTTCTTCACAATCTTTGGATTCGGCATTAAATAACCTAAAAAGGGTTGATATGTTGTGAAACAAAAATATCCATCCATAAATAGTAAGTTACAGACATTAAACGTCCTACACTGTGGTTATCGGTGGCATCAATCACTGCTACATCTCTTGGCGTCAACTCTAGTCATAGTGTCTGAAAGTGTTTCTCAAAATCGAGTAGATTGAAACTATGCCATAACAGTTAACCAAAATATGCGATCAGAATTCCCATATTTTTTGCTAGTATATTTTTATGGTATGAATTGGTGTTCAAACTGAGCTTGAACCCCGCATAACTAGACTGTTTACCGGACAGATAAACATTAAACCATTTGTATCATAATCCGTACGTTTTTAGTGCCACAGAAAACTAATATTTGTTTGTAAGATGCAAATCGCTTGGTCTATTTGCAGCGCAAAATAAAAACGATGTAAAGGAAAGAACACAAAAAAAATACTTTATGAATTTTACTGTGTCTTCAATTTTAAAGTTTAGTCGAGTTGCTTCGAATAGTTAAATAAAATAAAATGCATAAACAACGAGCGAAAAGGAAAAATAATCAAAATATTTTGAAAATTGTAATTTTGGATGCGAGGAATGCAGAGAAACAATGAATCATATTTGTTTTCTGAGTGCAATGAAACTATTTTCAGATCTGGCAAACAGCTCTCCTTCTCCTCTTCAAACACGTGTATAAATAGCGAGTGTTGTTAATTCAGAATTTCAATCGACATTATCATGCAAATAAATTTGATCCACACACACGCACATAATATCCTTATTAGTATTACGTTCCTATTTACAATGCCTCCCCACGGGACAGAGTTAGCCACGAGGGTCTTTTTTTAATGTGGAGAAAAGGAACAAAAATAAAAATTGTCTCAGTCGTGAAGGATTTCTCCTCCACTGACAAAGAACAAGAAATTGAAGTGTAGCATCTGAAGACAGATACTACACTTTGATCTTGACTCGAAGGCCGTATTTATTTGCCCCCCGCCGAGCAAATTAGGTACAAAGCCGATTTTTAATGTGAGGAATGAAGGGGAAATAGGGCACAACTCTCCGGGGAGTAGGGGAGCTGGATAGTGACAATTGGTATAAAGGGTTGCCCCTATGTTGACCAAGGTCTTATATGTGGGGTTTCCCCCACATATGGTCTTTGCTTGCAGTATCTGCCGGAACAGATACTACACTTTGACCTTGTCCCGAAGGCCAATGACATTATGTAGTTTGATGTTCAAGGTTCATTTGTAAATTAATTAACACAATTGTCATGCAGAAGTAGTAGACTATATCTAGTTTAATTTAATTCTATACAACTGAACTAGCACCGGGGCTGGCAACCGTTCGTGAAAATTCAGGTTGTCTAAACCGTTAAATCTTGAATGTGAATTCCAATATCAACTGTGCTTATTAATTAACAGTAGATTTTCTATTATTTAACACATGCGCACGACTAACGCTTACACTCTATCAAAAGACATTAAACATTAAAACCTACCTTCAAACAATCTGAATAAAATAATTTGAATTACCCTAACGAAGGTTCTGTTACGAATCCCAATTTTTTTTTTACAAAGTATATTTATTTAAAACGTTTGTTTTTGTCTTTTAAAGCGCACACGTTGTAATGTGTATTTCAATGTCAACAGTGCTTATCAACTAACAGCGTTTTCTTTATTAATCAAATGCTTACATTATCGTGAAATCTAAAGCAGGGTAATTAGAACTTAACCTTATCAATGCATATTCCCTGAATGTTGGATTATTCCAGGTATTTTGAGGTGAAGGATCATTGGCACTAAGTTTTAGCATTGCAAGGAATTTGCTCTATAATCATTAGACAGTTAATTTGTATTTAAATTTCTTATTAAGATCGTGATACATTATGCCTTATATTTAAGATATATTCCCAAATAAGTAGCATTTGTAGTAGCATTCGAATATATATGAGTGTCAGTGTTATTATTTCTTAAAAGCGAATACATTTTCGTAATTCTTCCCAGGCCAGTTGTGGAACGTGGAGTACAGCAGGTGTCTAATCGAGAGTTGTATTTGTCATACGGATCAGGTTCCCCCGAACTGTGATCGCATTTGGAGGTGTTTCCACGAAAGTTACGTTAGGCCGCCCAACATTTAAAAAAGAGACCCTGACTCAGTTCATAGTGGTATGTTCATTTGCTATCCATTATTGTTAAACCTCTGTTGGAGAGATAGCCACAGTTACTATAGGTGTTTCAACAAAACTTAGCTTTATGTCACACGTTTGATGAAACATGGACGTGTCTGTCTGAGTATTTACGCAACATCATCAGCTTCAATATTTCGCCTAAATCTGATCTCGAATAAAACATCATTGGTTACGACGTGTGCAGCTCCGTAGTGAAAACACCAACTGAATCATAGACAACACAAACAGCAACGTTATTACTAGGATCTAACTGGTGTTCAGTTGTGAATGGGGAGATTGAGAAATTAGTGTGCAATTCTCAATGCAGCGTTTTTTGATTGAGTTTCATTTGGCACAAGGTCCATTAACATGTATTTTTGCTTTTGGCAATGCATTAACTATTGGCAAAATATGTAAACATACGCTGACCTGCATAATTTTTGGGTGAATGCGAATTGCAGACATTGAAAATCGTAGATGCTTGGTCAAAGGAAAAATGGGAAAGTACAAATAATTTAAAATATCTTTGGCTGAAGTCCAGCCACCGATTCTTTTGTTTGAAATAAAACGTGTACTTCATTAAACGGAGAAACATGCCACGATTGTATTACTTGAGAATGTTAATTTTCCGAGATGAGATTTAGATAAATCCAATTGTGTGGACACTCCATAGCCGTTATCACCAATGAATATCACAAGTAATCAACTTCTGGGTGATAGAATTGTGGCCATTAGCGGAGGCCAGGATCTCAGGGGTGAGAATATTTCATGAGATGGGAAAGTGAAGCAGTCAGAGTCGACCTTCCGGAAATGTACGTTCGAAGAGCTGGTTAATTTACAGTGGTCATCGGGAAAATAGCTATATTCTGTCGGGCTGTAAATACGTTTTTTCTTTGTTTGTTAGGATAAAATCTTCCGGTATACGAGTCCGTCATTCGACATAATCAAAATAGCTCCATTTTAGTTTCCCTAAGTCAATATCTTTTAATTGAGTTTCTGAATTTTTAAGATGAGGATTGGTCATTCGTATTATCTGAGTTATTCGGACAAATCGTCTCATCTTGAGCGTTATTTTCACAACGTTTCCACCAATGTAAATTCAGAGATTTATCAAGTAGATATTTTAAAACGGTAAAAAAGTTTCCGACTGCGAAAAAATACATCTGAATAAGGTCGACTGAAACATTGTGAAAAATACAAAAACCAAAAAAAAAACAAACAAAAAAAAACATTAAGACGAAAACTAGTCCGAAGGATTTTTAAAATAAGAATCTCTTTATTTGTTATAAACTGTAGTTTTGCGTCTGGTGAGAATTCCTTGTTGTACAACTGACAGATTCATGCAAGAACATTTGACCTACATAATGAACACACAAAAATGATATATTGTATTCTCTTGGCACAATTCCTGTTAAGTGTTGAGCCATTATCTTGAACAAAGATGATGGTAGTAAATCAAATCGGCGAAGACTCAATGCAGTCAAGATCTCGAGTGTTGAGTAATTCTTTATAAAAAGATAGCGGGGAAGACTCAATGCAGTCAGGATCTCGAGTGTTGAGTAATTCTTTATAACAAAGATAGCGGGGAAGAATCAAGACAATCACGATCTCGAGTGTTGTGTAATTCTTTATAACAAAGATAGCGGGGAAGAATCAAGACAGTCACGATCTCGAGTGTAGAGTAATTCTTTATAACAAAGATGGCGGCGAAGAATCAATGCAGTCACGATCTCGAGTGTTGAGTAATTCTTTATAACAAAGATAGCGGGGAAGAATCAAGACAGTCACGATCTCGAGTGTTGTGTAATTCTTTATAACAAAGATAGCGGGGAAGAATCAAGACAGTCACGATCTCGAGTGTAGAGTAATTCTTTATAACAAAGATGGCGGCGAAGAATCAATGCAGTCAGGATCTCGAGTGTTGAGTAATTCTTTATAACAAAGATAGCGGGGAAGAATAAAGACAGTCACGATCACGAGTGTTGTGTAATTCTTTATAACAAAGATAGCGGGGAAGAATCAAGACAGTCACGATCTCGAGTGTAGAGTAATTCTTTATAACAAAGATGGCGGGGAAGAATCAATGCAGTCAGGATCTCGAGTGTTGAGTAATTCTTTATAACAAAGATGGCGGCGAAGAATCAATGCAGTCACGATCTCGAGTGTAGAGTAATTATTTATAACAAAGATGGCGGCGAAGAATCAATGCAGTCAGGATCTCGAGTGTAGAGTAATTCTTTATAACAAAGATGGCGGCGAAGAATCAATGCGGTCAGGATCTCGAGTGGAGAGTAATTCTTTATAACAAAGATGGCGGCGAAGAATCAATGCAGTCACGATTCAGTCGTTTCCAGACGGAGGTTGACAGCGAACTGACTTGAATCCAAAATTCGATATTTTATAATAAGGTTTGGGGCTTCAAATTGTTTGAATGTCCCAACCATAATTGATAAATAAGATCGTCGAAATCATTCGAGCCATACACTCAGTATTATCAAAAACATTTACCCCCCCCTGTTTATATAATGAAAATATCCTCCTGTATATATATAAAAAAAGCAAAAACATTTGAAGTCATGCCATGAATAAATGGATTTACATCATGGATTTTTCTTTCACTCAATTCTTCGCCTGTTGATGCCGATCGTATTTATTTGTGTTAATATATTATTACGACATGTTAAAAATACGATTTGCTTAAAAAAACTCACCGATCGAAACTCATATGTAAAAAGTACTGATGGACCACTTCCAAAATGTTTCCCGATTCTGACACTATTACCAATTCTGTTACAATTTTTTATTATTCAATTTTCACCCCAAACAATGCGCAGTGCCACTTTGAAGTAGGGAGCTACTATTGGAGACATAAGTTGCAGGGGTATTATGAAGGGAGATCAGTAGCAAGATGTCTGTTCACATTATGCTTGAACTTCTGCATGTCAGTACAGTTGGGAAAGCAGAATCCCGGAAGAGAGTTCCAAAGTCGAGCAGTTCTGGGGAAGAAACTATTGGAGTAGAATGCTTTCTTACACCTAGGGATTTCTACTGTTAATGGGTGGGATTTGGCTGCTTGTGGGGTTTGTCGAGTGTATTCACGTCGAGGGGGTACAAGTGCTTGTAGTTCGTCAGAGCATTCACCATTAAAGTACTTGTAGAACAAGCAGAGGGGTGTAACATTTTCTCGATGGGGCAGAGGCTGAATCTTAGATGAAAGTTCAAGACCTATCAGGTTGGCGACTCTCTTTTGAACCCTGTCAACGAGTGAGAGACAAGTAGCAGATGCACCAGCCCAAATGTGACAACAATACTCCATACAGATGGTGGCCTTATACAATTACCGATTCTGTATTAAATTCCTGATTCCCTATTCCGATTCAATCACCGAATCCGATTCTAATTCTTTATAATCTGTAAGTTCGTATTTTTGCTAATCACCTAAAAACACATGTTAAATGTGCAAATATTTTCTCAGGCGTAAAAATACACTTGTGGGCATTATCTATAGGTTTTAATTTTACTGTTAGTTTATTATCAATTAATATTCATTGTTTTATCCTTAGCACCAACAGTGGGATATCTAGTTTCCAAATAAACACGACAATTAAAAGAATCGTTTTCGACATCAGATAACAAACACATTCCAATTTTCAAAAGTGCCACTATTTCCGATTCCCGACTCCGATCAATCGATCCAACGTTAGTACAACACTAGTAAGCAAGACATATGTTTATGGTAATAAATCTAATCCGTGAAAGAAATGAGTTCGATAACCTTTTATAAAACATATTAACCTTTCTGTTGTAGATCTGGGAGAACAGTTTAAACGTTCTCATGAATAAATTAATTGGTGTTATCTTTACAAACGAGCAGAGCCTTTTATGTATTTCCCTTGGAATAAATGATATTTCAAAATCTATATAACTAGATATGTATACTGTAAACATATTAAACTGTACGTGGAGAGTTTATAAAAATTACATTTAAGAACAAATTAAATCGAAAGATTTTTTTGTGATAGATGCTTTTTAGTAGCTTTCAAGTTATATATCTCCTTTATGTTATGTGGCTTTTTCTGTGATGTTTTGTGTTTTTATTTTCATATCATTTCGGACCATGACACATCAGACCATGCGTAACTGATAAAGAGCTAAGTTTTGATCAGTTCTAAATACCTTGGAAGTTAAATTTATATCTTTATTACAGCTGATACTAAAAATATTATGACTACTTAATGTTTCACCTTTATATTCGATGATGACCCTCGCAACAAGAGCTGTCTACACTCGAAAATTAAATGAAGTGCTTCATTATAAATTCCATACAGAGTTCCATATTCACCCTATAAGTTCTCTGTGTTTGACAATATGCTGCGGAAGAAAGTTGGGGCTTACATAGGCCGATTGGTTGTTTTTTTTACGACATAGCAACCATTTTCATGTCATTCAATGCAAAATCCAGTTATTTTGGAAACAGTTTTCATGCTTCAAGTCCTTTATATCTTCAGATATTTATTTGTAGAGTTTGGTTTGGTTGTTTTACGGCATATCAACCCTGTTCGGGTTATTTAATGCAGAATCCAGTAATTTTGGAAACAGTATTCATGTTGCATCTAGTTATTTTAAAGAAGGGTTTTATTCTTCAATTTATGTGTATCTTCAATCGCTAGTTTGTAGTGTTTTGTTTTGTTGTTTTATAGTGGGTTTTATCGTTTTTGTTCCCTGCCTTGCAGAACATGAATGAGTTTTGCAATGGGAAAGGGAAAATGGTTACAGTATTAATGTTTAGTATATATGAAGTTAGGAAACCAGTCAGGAAGTGGTGGGAGATAGAAAGAGAAAGGAGGAATGGGGGGAGAAGGAAAAGGTAGATTGTTGTTTTTGGTTTTGCAGAACATACATAGACCGAAATGTTGTGCGAATAACATTAAAGACGAGAACAATACTGTAAATTATCAAATAAACAATACTAAAAAATAATTCCAAATTATAGTGTAAGATTTAGTTTTTTAACTTTGTTTTTTTTTTTTTAGCTTATAAAGGCCCAGGAAACACTAGAGAACAGTCGTTCGCAACCTTTCTTCTAACATTTATCTTTTGGCTTTACGTATTACTCCATTAATCATCTGTTATGAATTAAAAAAAAAAAAACATATAGCCATGAAAAGTAAGAATGCCCCCTCCTCCCAACAAAACGTTTTTATTGTTTTGGACTGTTTTTTTTTTGTATAAAAAATAGTATTTTATATAATACAATTGCGAAGTCATATTGGGCATACGACTCCAGATATGTACGTTTCTTAGACATGATACAATATGATCAGAATTGTTTTTTCATTTCTAGGTACTTTATTCACATTGAGTCATGTTATAGTTAGTTAGAAGTACTAACTAAATATCGTGTTCCTCACACGGACAGTTCGAGGAGAGAAATTTAGCCCTTACAATTTCGTAAGGCAAAAGTGTTAAATAACTAGTAATAAAACATAATTAGTAATAATTAGGCCTGCTACAACAGCATATTCTTTTCATTGTTTTGACTCTTGATTGTATATACGTAAATATAGTATATGTTTTTTATAGACTGATGTGATTCTCGGTTTATTGACTGGGTCTTACTGTGTCGGATGAGAGTCAAAGAAATGAAAATAATATGCTGTTGTCACAGTCCTAGTAATGATGTAACTCGGGTAAGGCTAAATGATTTAAAAATGATTTTAAATTTTAAATCACAGCAGGAAGTTATTCACATTACGTTAGAAAATAGCCATGCTGTAGTTAGCGGGAAGTACTAACAAGGTATCGTGTTCCTCACTCGCACAGTTCGAGGAGAGAAACTTAGCCTATGCAATTTTCGTTTTGTTGTAAGCACGGATGGAGAGTGAGGGAAGTTGTTGATAGTTGTTATAGATAGACGAATATTTGTTTCGAAACTTATACAGGGTGGGGTCATAGATGTGCGCTCAGTCGAGCATCTGCCATAAAAGTAATGATAAAACATGGGCGGTATCGCAACATCTCTTTTGTGAAAAAAGAAGAAGTAAGGAGACGACTAGGCGACACTTCGAAGATGGTTTTGTACTCTGTTAAGACTGAAAAGGGTATTCGTATAATCTCTAATACTGATGTAGTAATAGTATCCATCAGAGGGTGTATTTGACTCTTATACAGAAAGAGGATAACATTCCGAATGAGATGCTTTCTAGAGTGGCTGAACGATTCCACAACTTTTCTAGTTATTTTGCCAATAGATCTGATATAGGTATTCCATTTCAGATCAAAAGAGAAGGTCAGTCCCAGAAATATGCCGCAACAGGGTGCTTCCACAAAAATGTGCCCCGTTCATTTAAACTAAGAAAAGGTGGGGGAAATATATGTTTGGTTTTGAATTCATTGAAGGTAACTATGCATTTTTACCCCATTATACCCCACGTTCCAAGTTGGAGGAAAGAGAATCAGAAATACCATGGTCCTTTTCGCTCTTTGAAAATTTTTAAATACTAGTATCGTATAAATATATGTCGACGAATTATTGTAGAATATAATTTGATGAAAATTTGAAAGATGGTTTGACCCAGGATAGTTCCCTGAGTCACGCGAAATAGAAATACTTTAGACTGTTTTGAAACAGACTGTGAGAAAGTCAGAAGAATTTCGTGGATAAGGACCGTTATTTGTCTATAGAGACAATAAGACAAACATTTTAATGCCAGTGCGAGAACGGTTCACACAATTATTCACGAGAAACTGAAGATGTGGAAGATTTGTGCGAAGTTTGTCCTGAGGTTGCTTAGAGAAGATCAGAAAGAAATATATTGTCATAACCAAGATGGCCATCAAGACAGTTCCGCACCCTCCCTATTGTCCAAACATTTCTCTGTGTGTGACTTTTGCTCATTCTATAAGGTGAAGGAAATAAGACAACTTATGGGAGGAAAGAGGGTGCGACGAGAGTCATTTACACGTTCACACGAGAAAACTTCCATGGGGTATTCCAGAAGTGGTTGGACCGGTAAAACAATTCCATTGCAACCGGAAGAGAATATTTCGAAAAGACTAGTTTCGCATGTGTACTATCAATAAGAGTTTTCATATGAAAAAAAAACGTCTGGAAACTTATTTTTGGCACCTCGTATGCTCTGCATTTTTAACCTCAGATCAAAGTCAGTCCTACGCATTATAAAAGCTAGGGGCTAATTTAAGATACGAAACATTCAATTCAACTGAAAAAATATGAATGCATGGTAAGTGGTAGATAGTGGACACATGTTTTTCAGAAAAGTTTTAAGGAACAAAGTACTCTTTGTTCTACTGCACCACATGGTACAGTTCAGATCATTGATTAATGTATCTACTTGAAAATTGTTCCTTTATATTCTCTTGAATATAATTGCCGATTGAAAAACTCCCATCCTTGAGAAGCTCTTTATTTTGGTAAGCTCAAAATTTTAAATCGAAATGTTCTTTTTAAAGGATAGATTGTCCTTGATAATAACCATCGTTTATTGCTGACATTTACCTTTGAAAATACTTTTTATGGATTCAGTTTTCGTTTTGAATCAGATTTAATAATATATTAAAAATAACGCATTTTTTTTTTATATGGCAGAATAGGAATGTAAATAGCAGATAAATCAAAATGAAAATTTCAATCCAAAATGTCAATTGCACAATTTTCAAATACCTATTTAAAAAAAAAATATATAACGTTCTAGAAAAAAGGATGGAATATCTTCTTATAAAAGCTACGTGTTCAGAATGAAAGTCGCAAAACTGTAATTAAACTGATTTATCCAGCGATTCGAATATTTTTCAAGCCATTGTTTGTTAATCTACTTAATGAAATTGAACCGAATGGGAAATTCAGCATCCGAAACTGAACGCTATTACATCCAATTTAAAGTTCCAACCTATAAATGACCTTTATGGTAAAAGCAGAGATAAATGCCATTTGATATTCAATGATAAATATTATAGGGAATTACATTCTCAATATCAGATCAACGCGCAAACCCACGCACACATCAGTATGGATTTAGATATTTATATAATTCTCGCTTTCGCTTTTTATATATCTCTTACGTTTTCTCTCTTTTCCTACATACACACAGGCTCAGGCACACGCACACACACACAAAAACACAAACACACGCACACACACGCTCACACACACACATATATATATATATATTAGCTATACAGACCGATTTCATTAATCATGATGCAATTAGAAGAATAAAAGTGAAACACTTGCTGACCGGTTTTGCAATACGATCAACTTTAAATCGAGGTGAATAACGATTAAGACAAAATATATGAGATGGAAATATGGCGGAGGACAAATGAGGAATCTGATAGAAACTACATTAAGTCCCAGGAGTTTTCTCTTTGTTTGCAATTGAAAGGTCTTAAAGACTTGATATAGATAGTTTCTTAGATTTTAGGTGACGGTGAGAGTGTGACATGCTCAAGACAGAAAATAACAAAACACTGTCGTCTAAGGCACAGACATGGTTATTTATTAATTAGTCACAAATATCAAAAATAAAGGTTTTATACAAAAAACTTACACACACAGATATATATATATATATATATATATATATATATATATATAATACCTATGCACAGATCCAGTTGAATAAACATGATGAATGATGACATTACAAGAATAAAAGTGAAACGTTTGTTGGCCTATTTCGCAAAGTTAGTGATGTCCACCCGACTTAGTGCATTCCTCAGCTACATTTAAATTAATAAAAAATATTATTATGATGAGGGGGGAATAGACATCTTTTTGGATAGTAGATAACATAGGTACTGCTGTAAAAAGCAACACGAATACTCGACGCAAAATAAAACTGTTAAAGACATACAGCCTCTTAATTCTCTTCATTACCCCCCCCCCCCCTAAATAAAAATGAGGGCGAAATGAAGAGAAATAATCATCTCCCACTAGATTGCGAACTTTAATTAGTACGAAAGTGTTTCAGCGATACCTCCCCAGATGTGGCAACAGTATTTTGTTCGTATTGCAGTTTGTAGAAAACAATGTTATAGTGTATTGAATTTTATTCTCTTTAGCTGTCCAGAGACGACCTATGCTGTGGTGGTTGTAGGTAAAAAAAAAAAACACTCTTCTGTAACATTTATTACTTACATACGCAGATTTTTTTTCACGAAACGAGAATTCTTTCTCTCTTTCTCTCTCTCCTCTCTCTCTGTCTTTCGTTCTCTCTCTCTCTCTCTCTCTCTCTCTCACACATACACACAAGTTTTGTATCAAGTTTGGAAAAAAGACCTACCCTGACATCCCTTAGGAGGCAAACCTACAATGCACTCTTATTCTTTTCCTTTTTTTTTACAGGATGCTCACCACTTATCAAGGCCCGGAAGCCACTCGCGGATAAACGTTATTGCGTTTACAGTACGTTAGTGTTGAGATTTAATAAATTGTCTTATTTAAGGGGACCGTTCATCAGGAATTTGTTTATGTTGGACTTGAGGACACTCGGGGATAATGGTTATTGCGTGTACAGTAATCAATGGGACAATATCGTAGTAATCGTTATTAATGGAGATTTGATCGTGTCTTACTTAAGGGAGCGGTTTATCAGGAATTTGTTTATGTTGAACTTGAAGACATCCAAGTTGTAGTCAGGTGGAAAACAGGCAAATGAAACAGCGTTCAACAGGCGTGCACTTCTAAGAAAGAAGCTTTGTTCATGGAATCTACGTTTTGGGTTTGGCAAAGATAAAGAGTGGGGAAAAATTTTGACAGTGGTTTCAGCTAGACGAGTGTTTTTGGTGAAAGATTGGCGAGGGCGGCCAAGGATTGGAGCATAGACGAGCACTTGCCATGGAAGTAACAATAAAACAAAGACAGGCTCGCAACGTCTTTCCTGTGGGAGAGAAGTTGCAGGGAAGAGAAAAGGGCATCCCCCACTAAGCCCCGAAGCTTATTTTGTACTCTGTCAAGGCAGGATAGGCTGTTTTTAGCAACTCTTGCCCATATGTGGCAACAGTACTTCATCCTTGGACGTACTTGGCTTTTATACAGATAGAGAATTGTATCAGCAGTGAAATATCTTCTGGAGCGGCATTTTTCCAGCGACCTTGGCAATAGACTTGATGTATATGTTCCATTTCAGGTCAGGTGTAAAGGTCAATCCCAGAAGCAGAAATATTTATGGTCGTCTATTAAGAAATAAAGAAAAAGAATGCAATGGCATTAAACGCTCCCTGAATGGTTTCATATAAATCTCGGGAGACTAAATAAAAATCCGGGAAAATACCTGAGAGAGTAAACAATCTGAAAGCGATTGGCTAATAGTCGCAAAAATTATGCGCATATGTGCATTAGCAAAAGTTACAAAAAATTATGCGCATATATGCATTAGCAAAAGTTGCAAAAAAATATGCGCATATATGCATTAGCAAAGGTCGAAAAAAAATTTATGACGTCCACAATTACATTATTCATTTAATGTTAGGTGTGTTTATATGTTTTTGTGTATTATTCGCTCTGAAAGTAATTAAATAGAATTTTAATTAAAGTAACCGTTATGAATTTTGAAAAACAAATTGTTAAGTGATGTTTTCTGGACTACATTTTTATTTGGATTATCAGATGACAAGACGATGAAAATTGGTGTAGAAATTCTCTGTAAGCAATCATAAAAGTTTCCATATTTTATATTATTTTTGGCATCTTATATCAATTGAACTATCCTCTACATATCTAATTATTTTTATCCGGAGACGGTTATTCTTTTAAACCATTTTTTCTCTTATGTTTTTTTTCACTCAAAACAACGCACAGCGCCACTAAGTGGTAAGAAGTTACTTCTTGGGACCGGATTTGTAGGGATACTACGCTGTCAGTTTATCAGTGAGATGTCTGTGCACGTTACATTTGAACTTTTACATGTCTATAGAGTCAGGAAAACAGGGATCCGGGAGGGAATTACAAAGTCTAGCAATTCTTACAATTGAGTAAAAAGATTTCTATTAGAAATGTGAGTTCCCCAAGTATTGAGTCATCTTCGTCGTTTCTGTGTAACTCACAACGCAACAAAGGGCAAGGGCAGGATTTTGCTGCTGCAACTGGGGGTGCAAATGAATAAAATCCGAAAATTAAGTCTATTTCCAACCCTACAGGTAAAGTCAAAACAACCTTACGGATGCAATTATCTATCTATATAAAAGCCAATTACGTCCAAGGATGGAATACTGTTGCCACATCTGGGCAGGAGCTGCTAAAAACAGCCTATCCTGCCTTGACAGAGTACAAAATAGACTTCGTGGCTTAGTGGGGGATGCCCTTTTCTCTACCCTGCAACCTCTCTCCCACAGAAGAGACGTTGCGAGCCTGTCCTTGTTTTATCGTTATTTCCATGGAAGATGCTCGTCTGAACTCCAATCTCTGGTCCCCCCTCGCCAATCTTTCACGAAAAACACCCGTCTAGCTGAATCCACTGTGAAAAATTTCCCCCACTCTATATCTGTGCCTAAATCAAAACGCAGATTCCATGAACAAAGCTTCTTTCTTAGAACTGCACGCCTGTGGAACTCTGTTCCGTCTGCCTGCTTCCCTCCGGACTACAACTTGGTTGTCTTCAAGTCCAATGTCAACAAATTCCTAATGAACCGCCCCCTTAAGTAAACATTTCAGCAAATCTCCTCACTTTCGTAATGTACTTGCAATAACCCTTATCCCTGAGTGGCTTCCGGGCCTTGATAAGTGGTGATCACTGTGTAAAAAAAAAAAACCTTTGTCAAATTAATTTAGCTTAGAACAATAGACGCACGCTTATTTCATATATGATTTATGCCTATACAATGTAATTAGAATGATTAAAAACTACATATTGTTCTTGAAATAATTTACTATTGTTTTGTATTAAATAATTATTTTAATTGTGATATAAAAATAAAAATAGTTATCCATTCAATTATACTTTATTTGTGGCTAAACATTTTAGAATGTGTGGTAAACTTTGTCTTTTATTTCATTTTTCATCGGACGGGCTTACATGAATATCAAAAAGTTGCCATTTCCGGATTCAAAACTATACGCCACCACTCCAACCCTAAAGCAAATAAAGGTTTTCTTCAGTTCTTATATTAAGAGTAAATTTTTAAAGATAAATCAATCTGGACTAAAAATATAAAAATGTTAATATTTATCATTCTACATTATTTAATACGACACTGTCCGTGGCATATCTTCAACGTAACAAAATTACAACGAACGGATGATTGAAATGTTTATTAATTAACATATTGACTTGGAGTATATATATATATATATATATATATATATATATATATATATATATATATATATATATATATATATATATATATATGTATATATATATATATATAGAGAGAGAGAGAGAGAGTGCTTGTCAATAAAGTGCTGTTTGTTTACTTTGCATTGTTTCAGTTTTTCAATGTCGCTGATAAATTTGCGCTGACTCTTTCCAACCTCTTATGGTTGATTCAGCGCAATAAAACCACTGGTACGACCTTGAAATATGTATATATAGTGTCCTAATAAATATTATATATATATATATATATATATATATATATATATAGTCTTATTTGTAGTATTCCTAATTTTACTGGGTTTATATAATTCAATAATCGTTCATATACCGATAAATTTGAAGCCCAAAAGAGATGACTTAAACTGTAAACTACAAAATTATCATATTTCATAATTGAGCATTCATATATTGTTTTAACAAAATCAAGACGTCAAAGAATGGGTTGATTTCAAGAAATAGTGTATTTCATCGTTAGTTATAAGTGTTTCAAGACTATTCGCACAAATTCATGCATTATGTCGATGGAAAGTTTCAAAAGAAAAGCGTTTCTTCAGACTTATTGAATAAAAGGTTTTCTTGTTTAAGTGTTTTTATTCAATAGGTCTGAAGAAAGTCTGTTTTTTTTTAAATGTTGTCCGAATAGTCCTGAAACAATTGTAACTAACGATGAAATATACTATCTGTTGCTACCAAGCCATTCTTTGAAGTATTGGTTTTTGTTAAAACAATATATATATATATATATATATATATATATATATATATATATATATATATATATATATATATATTTGGCTAAAGTTATAGCTGGGTGGATGACCACAACCCTTTTCAGAGACAAAGTAGAGTTATTCTTTAGTCGGATTTCGCCGCGATTTGTTTAAACTGTGTTAGTCTGTAGACGTTCTTGTGTGTGACGCGTTTTCTTATGTACTCATCTCGACTGCCTGCAAGAGGCTCGGGTTTCGAATCCCGAGTTCGGATATGTCTAACTAATGAGTCCAAATGAGGGCGAAACCCGAGACTTATACTTTCGGTTTGTTAGCTCATGGCTCTTGTGAACTGCGATGTTTTTTGACTGTGGAAATAATTATATATATTTAAATATATATATCGAGTTATTTAAATGAACGTTTTAAGGATTCTACCACATTAAAAATAATTGATTAATAAATATACTTGACTTAGATTTAACTTTCTCGCCCGGAACATGCTATTAAAACACGCAATTCATTCTAAAATATACCAGTGTCATAAAACAGGTAGAACAGAATAAATTATCTTATATCGATCTAGTTATCTATCTAACTTTGTAACTATTGATTTATCTATTTCTCTATCTATCTATCTACCTGGAAAGATGTACAGGAGCTGAATATGAAGAATATTCATAAAAACTGTCAAAATATAACGAAGCTAAATCATCGTGACGTTCACCGGAAGGTCTGGTAAGCTGATCGGATCTACATGTAAGTCATGTGATAAGGTTAGCTGGCGATCAGAGAGGTTGGAACTTTAAATTGAAGCAGACCGCTTTGGCTTTACGGTTTTCCCTCCTCCCCTCTTAGGAGGGAGTGACGTGTCTCTCAATGTAGATTGTTAAGATCGCAAGCAAAGAAACTCACTTTCCATTTTCATCTACGCGGCATCCTGGAAAGTGAAATAAAACCTAATATAAAAATCAATCATCGTCAATGTATTTCGTGCAAAAGGTTCCACCTCCCTCCAAGAACACGACGAATTCAGGATGGTCCAGGTTCAGTTAGCAGAGAAGATAAAGGTATGTCGGAAATACACATAGGAGGTACACACACACATATGAACATCAAACGACCAGGAAACATGAAACGGGTTCAGAAAGTGACGAACCACTAATAGACATTTAGTAACACATTTAGGACACGTCACAAATAAACACAAAACAATACACCCGATTACATAGGCGCCGTTTATGTTATATAACGTAACATGATTTATTAGATATTACAACTGTTTTTGCATAGTCACCATTTTAACTCAAAATATAATTTTTACGCCATCATGTCAATTTTTATTTTCAGTTTATGTGCTAATAAGCAAAATTTCTAAATAGCCATATCTATTTTGCTAATAACATATCCTTCGATATAGATGTGCTATCCATTGAAAAAAAACATGGATTAAGGAATACAACTTAAATATCAGTACTCCATTGTCAAACAATAAATTATGTTGTGATTCTACATAACTGAACTCAGAAATTCCATATATATATATATATATATATATATATATATATATATATATATATTACAATAGAAAAATGCGAGCATGAAAAGTAATATGGGTATCCTTAAACATGGAAAAGTAAAGGACTAGTTGTTAAAAGAAACGGACATAATACTCTAGTAAAAAATACACTAAATTTATAACTTAAAATATTTCAGCATGAAGAATTGATTATATAATGTTATGAATTGAATTAAAAAAATCTTAATGCTGCAATATTTTAAGTTAAAAATCTATTATATTTTTTATTATAATATCTTGCCATTTTCTTTTTTACTACTAAATTTTTTACTAAATTATCTTGCCATTTTCTATTTCCGGGTTTAACAACTAGCCCTTTACTTTTCCATGTTTATGCTTAACCGTATTATTTTCCATGCTCGCATTTTTCTATTGGAATCCATGTTTTTACCAGGCTTCCTATAAGTTCACTTGTTCTTTGTTTAATTTCAGTCTAATTCTTTTGCCCCCATAAACACATATGTAATAACAATGCACGGCACTCGTATGCTTTCAATAAAATCCCTCCAATGATCCTCCTTTCATGCTTTTTTTTTCTCTGTTTCAGTTGTTATTTTTCTTTTCGCATTAGTAGGTACATCACTCGCTGAAGTGATATGGTTGCTATGGAAAGCAGTCATAAAAAGCTTGACTCATCTCCTTACATATTTATAAAATTTTGAACACCAGTAAATTTATCATAACTTTTGTTTACTGAAATAAAATTGACATTTTGTTTCACAATAAAGCTGAGAAGGTGATTTATAAACTGTAATAATTGTGTGAAATTTGGTCGAAAAATGAGTGAGTGGTGAAGCTTTAAAACAGTTCTAAATGACTAAAACTGCCACTTAACCACATATTTAAATAAAGTATTGTTTGAATGCTATATATATATATATATATATATATATATATATATATATATATATATAGTCATCCACATACAGTACTGTTTCGCTGTCTCACAGTTCATCAGTGCGGCTAGATCCATGATCGAAACCCGACCGCCTAAATGACAGTCAAGTCTTCTCATCATTATGCTATACGGTTGCTGCTGTGTAGGTAATGAATAAACGATGGTTCGACATCGTCCAAATGCCTCCGCTCGATTTGTTTACACAAAGAGCGTCGCTTAATATATATATATATATATATATATATGCATATATATATATGCATATATATATATGTATGCATATATATTTAGTAGCGATGGTAATTAATAAAAACTGAAGAAAGTGCTCAATACTGTACTAGAGAAAATATGCGTTTTATTTTTTATTAAAGTTACATTATTGTTTCGGCTACACGGCCGTTTTATTGGCCGTCTGTAGCGTCCTCAGACTTTTACAGAAATGTTCACTATTTTGGTATCAAAGAGTGGAAGAGTGAATGAGGTCAAGGGGGTTGGGAGGAGGGCTGAAGAGGAAGAGAGGAAGGGAATAAGGAGGGACGGTGGGGGGGGGTTGGTATGTCGATAATGTTTTAGTTTGGGGGTTTAAGGAACTTGTGGGGGAGCGTCAGGGAAGTTCATTTCTGGTGTGGCTGAGGGCATACGGATACATGAGGTGAAGGGGAATATGTGGGTGTGGGAGGAGGGGGCTTTCTTTAAAATTCGAGTATTAGTGTTAAAGTTTTTAGCGTCTCGTTGGTGAGGTGATTTCTTGATAAGTATGTCTTGACCTGTTGGGCGTTCGCTTATGTCTGGAGGCTATGATTCGGTTTATTTATTTTTAGTTTTTATTTTGTTGTTTGGAGAGGGTCAGCTAGCGGTCGCAGCCACGGGTACACACATGGGCGCGTACACACATATATACTTAAAAGAAACGGTCACGGGTACACATACATGCCCGCCCTGGCGTGCAAATATATGTGCATATGTGCGCCTACATGCATAGATACCTGCGTTGTTCTCTCTTGCGTCAAATTTTCTTTAAGGTGCTAAGATTAGGTGCGCGTGTGTAGGCATGGATGCGCACATACACAGATACATACATACATCGACGCCTCTGCCCTCAAGGTGGCGGTTATACGGGCTTCTACGCGCATATTCATTCAGGCATACTAGCAACCCACGCATACGTTCAAGCGCGTGCGCGCATGCAGATACCAATACTCATGAGTACATACATGGACATATATACGCAGCTGCACGCTCTTCCACACCATGTGGACAGCAGGCAGCGGGCATCTATACTCTCACATCCACACACGCATACAAAGGCACGTGCACAGACACACTGGTACCCCGTGTACACTCAGACGCCCACGTGGATGTACACGCGCGTGCATACACGCACATACACACCCAGTTATACAGGCAGTTATTGGTATAGAGATATTCGTCTGGATAGATTTAAATCTAAGTTCATTTGTGGGTACATAGGCGCAATACTTTCGTTCGATGTAGAAATGGTTATACATAGATATGAGCATACACTCATTGCCAGGGTTCTATACATAATGTTTTCATTTTCATTAGTGGGTTTTTTTTGTTAGATGTGGGTACACGCGGGCGTACTCCTCCGCATACAAATATAACCCACAGATGCACGCTCCCACACGCATGCATGTACACAGATAAGCATACATATGCACATACATATACGCACGCACATATGCTCTCGTTATATACATCTGCAAAGATACGCACCCACACTCCCTCAAGCGCAGATATGTGCGCACGCATATACATACGGGTATATAGCGTGGCATGCCGTAAAATATGGGCGCGGGTGTCATCAACAAATACTTAACATACGCATTAATAAGCGCCCACGTACACGGGATAATGGTTCTAGGTAGCCATGTTTATAGATTTTGGGGAGGAGTTTGGGGTGGTTTATATGGGGATTGAGTGCTGTAGTTATTGTTCTAAGTTGGAGTATTTTTTTATGTGGTATTATCGATCAGTTTTGGCGGAAGGCTATATTGGAATGTCATACTCTAAGGTGTGCGTCTATGCACATGAGGCATCGGTTGGTTGTACATTTCCATGTGCACTTACCTGTGCAGGTGTAAATCCACATAGTCATATGTAAACAATTTCCGTGTTAAGTCGTGGAGGTTGCATGTAGGGTGTGTTGGGGTTGGGCGGAGAGGGGTTGGCTGGAGGGGGATTGATGCCGATTATTGGGTGGTTATGTGGGATGAATGCAACTTAACAGAAAGATACGGTAATAAAAATAAAACGTATATATATATATTTAGAGAGAGAGAGAGAGAGAGAGAGAGAGAGAGGGGGGGAGAGAGAGTCAAGGTAGTCAAGGGAAGCAGGCGTGTTTAACACATTGCTTTTTCTTATTTCTCAATAGCTAGTTAATTTAAATTAAATTTACACTCAATCTTTGAACTCATCTAGATAAAAATAAAACGGAAATGAATATATACGTAGTTGACTAATGTTTATTAACACAAAATATAATTATCCATATGCAAACGTATTTAACACACTGTCTAATTTCATTCTTAAGAAATCATTTTACTTTGCTACAATATTTCAACAAATCAGAAATTTCATTCTTAAGCAGTCATTTAAGCTTGCTAAAATATTTCAACCAATCAGAAATTTCATTCTTAAGCAGTCATTTAATTTTGCTACAATATTTCAACCAATTAGAAATTTCATTCTTAAGCGGTTATTTAAGCTTGCTACAATATTTCAACCAATCAGAAATTTCATTCTTAAGCAGTCGTTTAAGCTTGCTACAATATTTCAACCAATTAGAAATTTCATTCTTAAGCAGTCATTTAATCTTGCTACAATATTTCAACCAATCAGAAATTTCATTCTTAACAGTCATTTAATCTTGCTACAATATTTCAACCAATCAGAAATTCATTCTTAAGCAGTCATTTAATATTGTTATAATATTTCAACCAATCGGAAGGCAGTTCAAAGTTCCGGCTCTTTACACGTTAGTTGATATCAGCTCTCATGCACTCCGCAGATTGCCTCTTCATTACTGTTTTAAATGGTTAAATAAAGGAAATTGACTCATAATATGCGTCAGGAAATCAGAGTAACGCATAAACATGGAAAAATGTGCAAGAAAATAGTTCAGTACAAAACTGATGGGAAGTACTGTACGTGTTGTCGTGAAAAAGTGGAATATAACGGGTGGTGATAATTAAAAAAAAAAAACTTAATAATAAGTGGTTAGCCACGTGAATTATATATGATATTACTGTTCGTTCCCTTGCTAATATTCTTTAAAAAAACGGACTATTTCTGACTCGTTCAGAAAATGCAGAATGATTTGCAGAAAGCAGGTATTACGTAAGCAAGGATACAATCAAAAGACTATTTAATAGAACAGGCCTATATTCTAGATCACCGGAAAATATTCTATAGTTGAGTCCAAGTCATATAAACTTTGTTCATAAATATCAGTATGAATAGGATAACTCCTGCAACAAAAGTATTAGATTAGATGAAACAAAAAATGCGCTTTTCAGAAAAAACATGCGCACCTGTGTATAGATGAAATAAGGCGTATAATTTTAACCATCTGATACCGTTTCCACTGTAAATTCGAATGTTAAAGGTGGATTATTTCGGGCTAATTTTCTGCTAATAAATTGGAGGAATAGAAATCATAGAAGGAAAAATAAATGTAACAAAATGCACGAAAAATTTGTCAAATTAATGGACTCTAACGAACAATTATCTCACAACAACGACTAATGAACATCTCAGAAATATTCCTAATCACACGTGCACACACACTTCTGTTTATCATACCAGTTTTCATGGAAAGTGTTTGTCTGAGCTCAAATCAATGATTCCACTTCGTTAAACTTTCACAAAAAGCACTCGTCTACCTGAAACTACTATCAATAATTCCCCCCACACTTTATCTATGCCTAAACCTAAACGTAGATTCCATGAACAAAGTTTCTTTCTTAGAACTCTGTTCCATTTGCATGCTTTCCAGCCGACTACAATTTGGACGTCTTCAAGTCCAACGTAAACAAATTCTTGATGAGTCGTCCCTTTAAGTAATCCAATAGATTCCAAGAATATCAAAGAATTGAACAGAGTCTGCAAGAAAGTAATGCTGAAACTACCAGAAAATGCTTGTAAGAAACTGGTAGGCAGTAATAAAAAGCGTTTAGAGGCTTCATGGCAGAAAAAGGATAAACAACTGCATGTTATTAAATGTGTTAATTACTTTTGCATAATTTGGTAATTTAATTCTTCGTTTATAAATATTTGTCAACTAAGTATATCTTCATTTCTCTTATTTTTAGATTTCAGTCTTTTAAGAAAAATAATTCAATTTAGATAGATGTTCAAAGACTAAGTGAAAATTTCGTTCAAATTAACTTGATATTTTTGGATAAATACAAAGAAAATAAATGTAAAATACTTCTGCTACACACTGCATATATATATATATACATATATATATACATATATACACACACATATATATATATATATATATATATATATATATACAGTAGTTGAGAATCTACTAGGTTCTGTAAACTAAGAGTAATATGAATATTAATATTTCTATAGTAATCCCCACCAAAGTTCAATAAAGTGAAGATGCTAAACAGCTTTTTATAGAAGAAAAAAAGACTGTAAAGATATATTTCACAGTATTTTATTGTTCGACGGGATTCTCAAAAAAGGTATATTGAAATTTTCTTAATCCGCGGAGTTTCACAGAAATGCGTTCTTTGCATCAGAGGAAAAAATATTATCAAATTGATATTATAGCTAAGCTATGAATTTGCAGGTACTACCATTAGTTTAAACATTGCATAAGAATTAGTCATAAATGCAAAACAGAAAATAACGTTTTCACGCAAAGGGTTTATAAAATGGGGATAAAATGTAAGAAATAAGAGGATACATTTAAAGTCAACGATTATAAAAATTAATAAAAAGTTATGAAGAGATCCAGTATTATCAATACAGAAAAGATGATAGGAGATTATGTTCCCATGGGAAAAATCCGGTATTATTCTGCTGATACAGTGGATGAAATTAACATTCAGAATGTGCATGTTGATCCAAAAAGTTTGTAATAATTCAAGTAATTGTGATACAGGTTTCCAGAAAAATGCTTTTTCAAGCAACCCATGTGTAAAGACTGTTTAAATCGGTTAATGTATTTGTCTTTTATGGACAATTTAAACGTCAGAACGGGGATTTTAATTTCAGTCAGCGTGTCAAGGGAATACGTTCGGAAGTTTTCTTATGGGAACACTATCTCCTATCATCTATTCGTATTAATAATACTGGATCTCCTCATATTATTTCATATAGTTTTATAATTCTTGACTTTTAATGTATCCTCTGATTTCTTGAATTTTTCCCCATTTCATAAATCCTTTCCATAAAAACATTATTTTTGGCATTTATGACTAATTTTCATGTAATGCTGTTTCAACGTTGTCTTAAGGAGAATTGCATCCACTCACTCGGGAAAATATCATCAGTTTACCTTGTATTCAAGAATTCAGGTGATCGGTCACCTCCCTCTCAGTACAAGCCAATATGTCTCCTGTGCGTCATGAGTAATTTGCTGGATTCTGTGGTAAATAGAGAAGTAATAAAAAATCTCAACAAAAATAACCTTATTTTAATTGGAATTCATTATTGAGATGAGTATTATTTATATTAATTTATTTATTGCGGACTATTATTCCCATCTTTTATTAGTTGTTGTTTCACGACGTTTCAGCCAACTATTGCTCCGGCCTTCGTCAGGTGGTAACCGCGACGGATAGGAACTTCGAATCAATCACTGTCATCCGTAGTAGTTGTCGTCTCACCACGTTTTAGCCAGGTAAACCTCTGGCCGGCGCTTTTGGTAGGATTTAAACTGTTATCTTAATACAATGCTAAGCTGGAACCGTAGAGGTTCAACGTCTCTATCAACTGCGCTACAAAAATATATGCATCCAGATCTATAGGAAAAAAGGGAAGTGTAAGATAAAAGTGAGATATATAAGTAAGTATAATTAATTAGTTGATTGTGTACCAAATACTTCACATATACAAATGTGTGCAAAACCTCACCCCCTTTCCCCCCTCTTTTTCTTTCTTCTTTCTTTCTCTTCTTTTGTTATTAAATATTAAAAATCAAATGTTACCGGATCTAAATGGAGATTCCCCCTCCCTTTTTCCTCTTTTTTTTATAAATCGTTGTCTTCTACTATTGCCTTTTTCAAATCATAATAACCACTTCTGTCCAAATCTGACGAAGTTACTGGATCGCTAATAAGATTCAGTAGCGGAAACATGTGTAACTAAACAGAAAAAACGGTAATAACATAATATATATGCATATATATATATATATATATATATATATATATATATGTGTGTGTGTGTGTATAAATAGCTCCCAAACATACATATATACATACATCTCTGTGTGTATGTTTGTGTGTATGCATAGAAATACACAATCACATGTGTGCATGTATATGTACATGCACGCAAATATATATGTGTGTATGCATATATAGTAGCTCTCTCTCTCTCTCTCTCTCTCTCTCTCTCTCTCTGTATATATATATATATATATATATATATATATATATATATATATATATATATATATATATATATGCGTGTCTCGGAACTATTTATACATTGCAAGCAAGAAAGTTAAACTGATGTTTTATTTCTTTTCCTTTCTTTGTTGTCACATTTAAAAGATGATAAATTTGATTCAGAATTGTTAAATTGTTTATGTGTTTATGTGATAAGTGAGAACGGATTTGCTCTGTCTTTCCAAAAAGTTATAAATTATATTTGATCATTTTCTTTCTTTCTTTCTGTCTGGCCACATGATTAGTTGACCAAAAACGTGGAGAGACAATAACAACTATATAAAACATGTGATACGATTAGAAGACTCAGCATAACTATCCTGTCGCAGTTAACAAGCTGAGTAAGGCCAGCTAATGAATTGGCTGGAACGTACTAAAACGACAATATAGGGATGAGGATAGCAGTCCGCAAAACAGATCCAACTAGCTTAATATAAAACACGGAACTGGAGTAAACAGCACACAGAATATGTAAACATACACCGGTACAGAAAAAATTGAATCAATCTGGTTTACAATCTTTTAATAGGTTTTCCTTATGAAAGAAGCCACAACATTACAAATAAGAAAAAAAAATCATTGAAACTTGTATTGAATATCGATTTTCCGATTCATTTAATTTGCTCAGCGTTTTATCCTGTAAACATCATTCAATATGCTACGCCTATAGAAAACAAATGAACAAGTTTATAATTAAATTTGCATTAACTTTTTTTAGAGATATTGAAGCTGCAAATAGAAGACTGGAATTCTTTCAACGTAGAATTCTAGATATGCCTCTTAAAATCTATCAATTCAATTTGCAGTTATTAATATTCTTAATTCTCAACCAGAAAGTTTCATCTTATATATATATATATATATATAAATATATATATATATATATATATATATATATATAACCATATTAAATTTAATAAAAAAATAACAACTGTAACTTCCTTCTGTAATATCACTAACCATCACTTTAACCATAATACCTCTAGCACTCGAAAATAGTCAAGGAGAAACAATATCTGGTTTACTCCTCTTTCAGTTCTTATGCCAAGCAAATATCCCTAAAGCTTTTTTTAAATATTGCAGAGAAAAGTATTTAAGATACAACACTATACTTAATAAAACTTCCAGTTTCTCATACAACAACGACTAACTCAGCTCAGGAAATAATCTCAACTAATAAACAAAATCACCGCAGTCAAGACAATCACTTTTCCCCTTGGTCCTTAAAACTAATTGTAACTGCAAAAAAACGTCTTATCTCTTGGTAATAACAGTATTCATGAAGTTTTTTTAATTCTTGCATTGTACCGAGATACCGCGTAAGCAGTATAAATCATTTGCAATATATGATTCCCTGCAATTGACTACGAACGGCAATGTAATTTAATAATATAAATGCAAATAGTAACTAAGGGGCATCTTTAACAATTTTAGTAAAACACACTAGATCTAAGAGCATTACATTCTCAATGAATTGTGATATTCTCCGTTAATCTAAGTCATGTACTCCAGGCTCCAGGTCATTTCTTGCATTTCTCATGCTGTTAGGATAATGATATCCTCTCTAAGTAAAAATGTAATATACAAAAAGTGAACTAATTTTCAAATGTAAACACAAGGCAAAATACACGTATAGAAACTTTGAAAGTACTCAGCGCCTGTTATATCCCATGAACTACCTAATCGCCAATTTTAAATAATTCTCATATTTCGTATAAAACTGATTAACCCTAAATTATTGATTCTTCTCCCACTAATCACCACTTTGCTTATCTGAAAGGAGATGATCACCAATTGAATTTTTTTTAATATCTGTATAATAAATTATAATCTTAAAATAATGTCTTGAAATTTCTCATAACTAATTATTATGAAATAATAATAATAATACAAACAATCATTTTTAATAATGATAATAATAATAACAATAATAATAATAATAATAATAATACAAATACTCATTTTTAATAATGATAATAATAATAATACAAACAATCATTAATAATAATAATAATAATAACAATACAAATAATCATTTTTAATAATGATAATAATAATAATACAAACAATCATTTTTAATAATAATAATAATAAAAATAATAACAATACAAATAATCATTTTTAATAATGATAATAATAATAATACAAACAATCATTTTTAATAATAATAATAATAATAAAAATAATAATGATACTCATTTTAATAATGATAATGATAATGATAATAATAATACAAATAATCATTTTAATAATGATGATAATAATAATAATAATAATAATACAAATAATCATTTTAATGATGATGATAATAATAATAATACAAATAATCATTTTGAATTATAATAATAATAATAATATTTTCATATTTAAGTCACACTAATGTTTACTTTCATTACCAATTATTTATTTTTTTGTTAGTTTTCTAACGATTATCAATATTATTATTCTCTTGTCATTGATTTTATTATTATTCATATTATCGCTATAAAGAGTATGTCTACATTACATCAATTACTTTTCTTCTCTCTATTCTAAAGCCACCCTTTACTTATATCTCACTTTCGTCTAACTAAAAGCCTTTACTCCTACACATCTGCTCAGATGGCGCCTTTTGACACATAACCTAATTATTTCAAGGAAAATCTGTCTGGGTCACGATAAATCAACCCTTTTTCTTTTTTTAGAAAAATTCGCTGTATCTTTGAGAACAATCTTTTCATAATTATAAATATTAACTGGTAACAGAACCATTGGTACGCCAGTCGCGCTATCTCTAAGTGAAAATAGATTTTACCGCTCAGAAATAATCTTTCTTCCTCGACAGGATTTTTTTTTTACTTATTTAGATTAAGCACATTTTGGATTTTCGATTTGCATCTATTTGTCAACTCCGACTACTTATTGTGAGAACATTGAATCTTTACGTTTTGAAATACTTAATCAATACACATTCTTTTTCTTTATTTCTTACATACTTTACACGAACTTGTTTGTGCGTATGGCTTATTTTTACATCATACAGTTGCAATGAATGCCAGTAATAGCACATTTATAGATTAGCAGCAACATACATTTGCTGATATCTTTAATCTGATTCGAATAACACATTAATTCAAACACTGCGGTTAATGGAAATGTCGAATAATAAATTCTTGTAAATTATTATTTACACGCTTAAATATTGTTCTTTTATGACAAGCTCTATTTCCTATTTTAGTTGGACTGTGTTTTTGTTTTATTTTGTTGGGTTTTCTATATATATATTAGTATTTATATACGTTTTTAGTGTACAGAAGCTTTGAATTGTAAACTTAATTTTTTCTTATATATATATATATATATATATGCATATAATAACAGTGTATCTGTAAAATACATATGAAAGATCAGGTGATTGATTATTACATGCTATCTGCAGTGATCAGTTCTTAGATTTGTGCAAAAATAATGTTGTTTTTGACGTGTATACTTATACATACTCCTAGAGTTACCAGAGAATAGATTCAGTTAGAAGTAGTGTTTAGAGCAAGATGGGTCAGAGATTAATCGTATTGGGGGGTGGGGGTGGCAAACGCATAGCAAAATGTACCGACCTAGATGATAGTGAGTGAAAAATGAGGGGGCGTAAGGAAATTAAGTTGACTAGAAATAATTCGATCCCCAGGAAATCCCCTTACAGCTTACGGACCCCAGTTAACACCCATTGACGGAATAAAGATATATCTGCCACCTATTTGGGCTCATGTAAGACTCAGAAAGATGTGATTTTACTCTTGTTAAAACAGAACTGTTCTATTGTTCAGTTTGTTGAAGTGTTTTCTAAGATGTTTGTTTAATTTTTTGTTAATTTTTTTTACATGGTAGTCACCACTTATCAAGGCCCGGAAGCTACTCGGGGATAAAAGTTATTGCGTGTACAGTAATCAATGGGATAATATCGTAGTAATGGTTAGTAATGGAGATTTGATAAAGTGTCTTACTTAAGACATCCAAGTTGTAGTTAGGTGGGAAACAAGCAAACGGAATAGAGTTCCACAGGCGTGGAGTTCTAAGAAAGAAGCTTTGTTCATGGAATTTACGTTTTGATTTATGCACAGATAAAGAGCGGGGAAAGTTATTGACAGTGGATTCAGCTAGACGGGTGTTTTTCGTGAAATATTGGCGAGAGGGGACCAGAGATTGGAGCTCAGACGACCACATGCCATGGAAATAACGATAAAACAAAGACAGGCTCGCAGTGTCTCTTCTGTGGGAGAGAGGTTGCAGGAAAGAGAAAAGGGCATCCCCCACTGAACCACAGAGTCTATTTCGTACTCTGTCAAGCTATATACACTAAATAATATACATGTGCACACAAACTAAACGCCATCACACATATCGACAAGTAAAAGACACGGACGATGATACTAACACACATGAACATTAGATGATTATATGTTACGTATACAAGCGCTATATACTTGCTATATAAGATGCTTTTAAACAGATTAAATTGGCGCGTTTTATACACTGGGTATAAAAATTCTGTAAAGAGTTTAGAGTGTGATTTTCGAATGTCATATATAAGTGGATGTTTCTTATTAAATGTAGTTTGCTTGAATATTTTTTCTGCTTTTAATTCAGAATTGTTGTTTAAATTTAGGTATCATTTATTAAAACCTGTTGGAGGTTATTTTAGAGTTCTTTTACTCTTAGTGACATTTAACATAACATATTGCCACATGAACGTAACGTTGTAATATGTGTTGCTATCTATACAGTTATTAATGTAACATGCATTATTATGCATACGTAATGTTTTTTATTATAAAAGAAAGAATGCCATCCTACGTTATTCACTAAGGTTTTAAAACTACATGCCAGCAAAAGCGAGTGTATTTCTTTGTATGAACTGTTTTATGGAGATCGCTGGAGACAATGCATGAATCCATTTGATGTGAAGAGCTAACAAGTACGAAAGCTGACTATTACAGAGACCGGAGATGACTATAAACTTAAGTGTTGAAAAGACCAAGGCTGTAGGATGAAGGTAATTGGTAAGCAACAAGAGAATTCCACAACCTTGCAATCGTTGGAAAGAAGCGATTAGAACAGGAAGCTGTATTACAATTGGCCATTAACACATCGATTTGATTGAGACTTCTACGCTATCGAGTCAAACGAGCTAAAGAAAACTACCCAGGAAATAGATCAGGAGATTCTGAAGAATACATTTCATAATACAGGATGTTCGCAAGAAAAGCGGAAAATTTGTCAAACAACGATTTATTTTTACAAAGAATAAATTTTACAAATTCTTTCAAAGACAAATGTTATATTATACTCATAGATACTCAAAACGTCGTCCCTGAACATCACTGCAGCGTCAAACAACGATTTATATTTACAACACTCACACGGCACCAATCAAAAAATAGCAATCACACATTTTAATCATGATCTAAGCTGACATTCAAATTTCCTGCTTTTCTAGCGACCACCCTGTAGTATTTGTAATAAAAGACTGAGACTAACAACATCACGTCTGTGAGAAAAGAATGAAGAATAAAATGTGGAACCAATCAAATTACAGATACGTTTCTGCAATTTATCAAGAAACTTCAAATGGGAGACAGATTCACCAGCTCAAATATGACAAATGTTCTCCATGCATGACCTGATAGTAGATTTGTGAAGATACAGACTAATTCCATGTGTGAGAAAGTGTTTAGAGCGACAGAGAAAACCAGTTTTACTAGAAGCAGGAAAAGAAATAGATTTAAAAAAATGTAATCATAAATCGTTATAATAGTGATGAAAATGTTATTTGAAACTAAAGTATATGGATCGAAGGAACATGTTATTTGGTGAAGAATAGGACGTGTCAATACGCAAGGCAAAAACAGAAAAAATAAGAAACGCAAAACCGGTTTATTGTCAGCAAATATAAATAGCTGATAGAGTTGACAACGTGGTTTATTATAAATATAGTTACAAGTTGCAATGCAAACACGATACGCCTCGTAAAAATCATGTAAAATCGTAAACTGTCGGTGTTATATAAAAGTCCCTCAAAACGTGACCATTTATAAAATATATCAGATTGGAAATACTTTTATCAGAAAAGAAAACTAGATTTCCGATATGGAAAACTCACTTTCCTGTCTTGTTTCCGTTGTTCATATTGTCAGCCAAACACAATATTCTGTTGGAATCGATTAAATATTGAGTGATATTACACAATTCGTGAAGAAAATAATGAAATACAAAAAGAAGTGAATGATATTTCGATTCATATATTATGGATGACTGGCAAATATCGATCACGTAAAACCAAACATATATTGGACTTTTGGATAATGTAACCATCTCTCTCATCTATCTTACCTTTCTTTATATATATATATATATATATATATATATATATATATATATATATATAAAGGGGTAGATAAAAAACATTAAACTGTAAATTAAAATTTACAACTAAATTTATTGTTCGACAGAATACCCCAAGGAAAATTTTCCAAATTGTCGAACAATAAATTTAGTTGTAAATTTTAGTTTACGGGTTGATTTCATTTCTTTTCCTTATATATATATATATATATATATATATATATATATATATATATATATATATATATATATATATATATATATATATATATATTTAGTGATGATTGTGTAGTTCCAACGAGAGAAAAAATGTATATTTAAAAGAGTATAGCCATCAACAATTGTGGGGGGGGGTTCAGCCTCTTACCATATTTTTTTATTTTTAAATGTTTTTATAACGCGTTTCAAGCTTTGGTTCGCTGTCTTCAGATATTTTCGTAAAAAGATTTTTTTTAATGAGAGTTTGAAATGCCATTTTTACATCTGCTGATACTAAATGTGTTTTTGAGGGTGATGTGTTTTCAGATATTCTGTTCCCAACAGTAAGTGTTGGTAGTGTCCGGTAAGAGTTAAGTTGAAAGAGGGGGCATTTGGTTCATTTGGTGAAGGTTTTTATGGGTTTTTTTATGACTTTCTTTCCCCATGTATAGTACACAGTAATACACAATCACCCACATACATATACATACATGTACATATACATATACACACTCATACGCACGCAGGTATATACACATATACACACGAATATACACAATAATAAATGTAGGAGCATACATACATACCCACCTACACACTCGCACACATACTCACACACATCCACCCATTAACCTGTTACAACATATTGGTTAATTTTTTTTTCAATCAAAACACGCATGCGTACATGTACTTAATCATTCAAACATAAGTAAACGCACACACACACAAGTAAGATGGAGAATAGGTAGGAGATGATATATACACACATACACGCATACACAATCACACACATAATTTACATGCACACACACATATATATATACATGTATGCACATACACACTCACATAAACCGCATACGTATGCAGCCACACACACATATATACACGCACATGCATATATATAGAGACATATGTAGGGGTTCACACATACACATACATCCATATACACACACACGAATACATTTACCCACCCATATATATGCATACACATATATATATATATATATATATATATATATATATATATATATATATACACACGCACACATATACAGATGCGTATACATCCACCCACCCATATATATATGGACACACGCACCCACAATCACACACACACATACATATTCATACATTCAAACCTTACATATATATTGGTTGAAGTTTTTCTTTCTTTCCTAATTCAAGCACATATGCATACATGTATTCAGTCACCCAAACATAAGTGCACGTACACACACAAACAACATGGAGAATAGATAACAGATGTTATATATACACACACACGTATACACAATCACACACATACACGCATACGTACACATACCCACACATATATATGTATATACACATATGTGTGTACATACACATACACACGTATAATTTCTAATTGTTTGTTTAGTTCGAGTGAAGTATATATATATATATATATATATATATATATATATATATATATATACTTCACTGGAATTTATTTGGCAATAAGCCCTCACAATTCCAGAAGGTTCTTCATACTCTTCCAACAACGGTCTGGATAGTGCTCCTCCTTATCTCCCCGCCCCCCCCCCGATCCTTCAAAACATCTAGTACATCGTCAGCCAATGTAGTTTACTTATAATGCAGCAGTTTCCGTTTTCTTTGTATTCTTTGGTCGTTTTCTTTCTGATGTTTTATTTATATTGAGGTATCCATGTTATTGGTTAATGTTAGCAGCTTATCTGGATTGGTTTTCGCATTCTAGGATCATAACAATTATTTATTCATTTATTATTATTAATCGTAGTATGTATAAGTTGGTCAATTATTATTATTATTATTATTATTATTATTAGTAGTAGTAGTAGTAGTAGTAGTAGTAGTGGTAGTAGTAGTAGTAGTAGTAGTAGTAGTATTGCCATCACACCTTCGTCTGCTTACTCCAGAATTATCTTTGTTATGTACGGAATTTACGCGTATTCTTTTGAGAAATTTTAAAATTAATTTTGGATTAATATGAGCGATACTTCGTATACCTATGCATATGTATTCATATATATACATATATATTTAATATATGTGTGCATACGTCTGCATATATACATTTAATATATATATATATATATATATATATATATATATATATATATATATATATACATATATAGTACCTATTTACTATGCCTCCCCA
>NC_136487.1:133950182-133995182 GCF_053919585.1 Euprymna scolopes | reverse complement strand
TCGAAACTCATCCCCTCTTTTTGATTGAATAGCCTTTATTTAAACCTTCGCCACTTCCGGTTTTGAGATGGACGCAACGGCAAAGACGTCACGTTTTTTTTTCACGGCCTTTTACCTATTTTGAGGTAAGGGTTAGAGCCTGTCTGCCTGCCCACTACCACTTTTTTTTTTGCTCAACACACACCTCCAAACACCCGGGTAGCGCCGGACATCAAGGCTAATTTTTAATAAAGGAATATAGTAACAACAACAACAACAACAACAACAACAACAACAACAACAACAACAGTAACAACAACGACAATAATAATAATAATAATAATAATTATAATAATAGATAAGTCGCTAACACTATATCGATAAAGCTGCAACATCACCTATGTGTAGTTTGTGTATTGTTGAGGACAAAGCATAATCTGCTCTTTTTTTATCCTCTCTATTTTTCCCGATAAGCTAAATGTATATCAAAATCGGTTCATAAATTTACACATATTGAATCAACCAACGCAAATAATTATTTGTATATGTACGGTATATGAGTGTAATGAAAGGAAAAACAACATTAATTCAATTGCATCAGAATGTCCTACGGTAACACAGGATCAATATTAAAAAAAAATGGTGACACGAAAAAGCGGCCAGTTCCTATACACGAATGTATGCAAACTCTATACATTGAACGACAATGAGAAATAATTCTGGCATAAATCAGATATGGTACAAAAGAGAGATAATGTCAAACTTCTCTGTGGCATGCGCACACAGGCTGATGACCTTCTTGAACATTCCAAACTAGATAATGATTTTCCTAAACAAACACAATAGAACTTTCACATTAATTGACACTGTCTGTTTTTCCGATAGTAGAGTTCAAGAGAAATAACTAACATCTAAAACGTAAATTAGTTAGACTATGGAAACAAAGAAGTCAAGGTAATTGCCGTTGCAGTTGGTAGGACTGAAACATAAAGAAAAGCCAACAGAAATGGCGTAAACGTATTAACACGCCTAGTGGTTCCAATACTGCAAAAGACGCCCTAGTAAGAATAGCGAACGTCTTAAGACTTACCTGAAATGCTGAGACTAAATAGAATTTAACTAATGAAAAAATGCAATTAAAGTAATAATAATAATAATAATAATAATAATAATAATAATGATAAAATAATGGACAATAAAAGAGAACAGACTCGTAATGGAATGCTATTATAGAAGCAGTCCTAAATATAGATATGGGGGCTATCGGAAACGAATGAAAGAGCTATGGGACAAGTCCTGTGATTACAATACACCAGAACAAAACCTTGCAAGTAAGACTGATACTAAAGAGAGGCTGGCTCTCAAAACTGGAACTAACAGAAATACAACGAAAAGTAAACGAGGAAATTGAGTATAGAGCAGCCCCCCCCATTCGAACCACTGCCAGCGAGAAATAAATGGTAAGAGGCTGTTGCGATGACGCAAATTCATTTGAAAATGTTATTGAAGGAGGTGGAGAGAGCTGGACGTCTGGGGAGACTTGTTGTCATTCAGCTTCCAGAGAACACTACAGGTTTCCAATCAGATCGTTTGTTGGCTTGTGTGAAAGCTCTATGTGAGTCAATAATAATAATGATAATCGCGGATTTCTTTCCACGGAACAGTAATGATGTCGAAAATTGAAAAAAAATAAAAAAGGAACCCACGATCTACTATACAGACCCCCCCCCAATACTGAAAGAAGTAAAGAACATGGCCATGCTAGGGATCGCACGGATTCCACAAGCATAGATAATAAACTGCTTGATTATGTACAAAATATCTGATAAGATCATTGATTCGATTGAACAACAATGAGAAAATTGAGGCTTGAACTGATATTAAAGGGACATTACATAACAGTTCTATATATTTATCTATTTATCTTACTGGCAAAGTACATAAAATATGTGAATGCTATGTTTTGCTAAGTTTATCAAAACATTCCAAATCAGGTGAAACTCGTTCAGCTGGTCAAGTGTGTACTGAAAGGGTACTGAACATGTCCTGTCGTCTGTCACGTGTTCCGGTTTGCTGGAGCAACGTGCAGAGTTGAACTAAAGACATTGAAAGAAGAAAATGATCTAAAAAGGGGACTCCTCACGAGGGGGAGATGTCTCAGACGTGAAACATAAAAGAACTAAGCACAAGCCAAGATCGTCGATGACTCCTCTGCTATGACGACTATCTGGGAGAGAAAAAAAAAGAAATATACTCAGCGTCTTTGTCTTGAAACGTCTTTATTTACATAGAATCCCGCTCTCCATGATAGCTGAAGATTTTCCAGAAAAAAAACAATAGCAGAATAGGTATGTCACATGTATATATGTTTATGTAATTATGTTGACTCGCACGCATCAACATCTAGACGAGACTTCTATTTACAACCTGTCCTCTACTAAGCAACAAACATTCAGTTAGGCCACGTATACATTCTGTATACACACCTTCATTAGAAGAACCTTTTATATACCACCACAACCTGACATACATCTTTTTGGTGTCGTGCATTGCCGCCCCCTATGGGCAGCATAACGAACCTCAACAAACCACACAAATAACATTGAAAAAAAAAGACGAACAATACAAAGTAAAGAGAAAAAGATAAGTCATAGAAAAAAGTATATGAATAAATCTATATAGACGTAAAGAAAAGAAAAAAAACTAGTACGAACGAGAGGCGAAAAATATAAGAGAAACAAAAAGTAGTATTTTGACAGAAAAAAAGAATAAAAAAAACATTGCTAGACACACACATATATATATACACACACATATATATATATATATATATATATATATATATATATATATATATATGTATATGTATATATATATATTGATACAAGTAAGAAACAGACTCACAAAGCGCACAAACCAATGCGATGCTATAGTAAAATTAGTTTGGGATGAAAAAAAAAGCAAGAAAACATAAGGAAAGCCAAAATAAATGCGTAACACAAGAAAAATTAAATGAACAGAAAAAGACATAAAGAAAATACGAACAGAAACAGGAATATAAAGGAAGGAGAAATTAATACAAATGCAGGGGACACACATACCTTGTAAAGAGAAAGATGTGTTAATGTTGCAAAAATATTAAATTATGTCAGAATTATTATGAAAAATGTGACAGGCTTAAAATCTGATTATAAAAATGGTGACTGTTATATGTTGTCAAGTTAGAAAAAGATGATTGTTTTAAGTTGAACAATTAAGAGTTGCCCGAGATAAATGTATTTTATCTATCGAATAACAATTGAACTTTTAACTTTCGTTTTGAAAAAAAAAGTGAGACGGTTGAACTTTGTGGTTTTATATATCATGTTCTTATGACGTGGAAATTTTGTTTCGTTTTTTTTTAAATGCCTTTTTTGTTTTATTTTCTCACAAAAACTGGGGATGGCATTTTTCTTGTTGAATTATGTCATTTTTTTTGGACAATTGTATTTATTTTATATATGTTTAATTATGGGGAGTAAAAAAAAAATTGCATGTTTCAGATGAAGAAGAAAAAGCAAATGCGTGTACAACGTTGTATATGATTGCTTTTCTGTCTTCTCAAAAGTTTTGCAAAGCTGATACTAATCAACATTTTTAAAAAGTAGATAGGGAATAACGTAAAAGAAGGAAAGGGTTAGCGTATAATTTAGGATTAATAGATAACATTTGACATTTTGGGGAGCAGTGCGCAGGACCCCACGGTTTTTCAGTTATCACAAATGCTATTTTCACCGTCCTGTATATAGGTTTGTTTAAGCTGATCGCAGTTACCGGTTGAAAGTTATATTCTTTTCATGCAAAGGAGACGGGTTTTTTTTCTGCAAGTCTACGAGTTTAAAACGCTTGTTGTAGCTGCAACGAATGGGCAGGAATTGGATGCACCAATATATAGAGTAAACTTGCAGATGTGGCCGACCTGTGAGGTTCGGCTGGTTGCAAAGGCTGCTGCAAAGAAGGTGGGGTCCCTCTATCGAGCTAGAAGACTACTCACACCTGAGAATGTTCTGTACTTCTACAAGGTCACCATTTGCCCATGCATCGAATATTGTTGCCACATCTGGGCTGGTGCATTTACCACTAGTCTCTTCCTCTTAGATAAATTCTGAAAAAAGAGTTGTCAATCTAATCGGTCCCACTTTATCAACTAAGCTCCAGCCTCTGTCTCAACGCTGAAATGTTGCAGTCACTGTGCCTGTTTTACAAATATTTTAATGGAATATGTCCTGATGAACTCGTTTCACTTGTATTCCCTCGACGTACATATCTCCCCCAAGCCCGCTTAGCAATAAGATCTCACCCCTTCACTGTTGTTGTCCCTAAATGCTAGAAAGCTTTCTATTCAAATCGTTTCTTAACTCAAACAGCTAGACGTTGGAATTCCCTTCCTGCTGCCTGCTTCCTTGCTGTAGTGATATTCAGAAATTTAAATGTAACATAAACAAATATCTTGTTAATCTTTCCTAAACATGGCTCCAGATTGTAGCCCTTTATGTCCAAGTGGCTATATCCTTTGTAAGGCGTGAACATAAGTAAAAAGAAAAAAAATCTGGAAGGGAAGAGAGCTTTAAACACATGGTGCGCACATGTAGTGCTAATGTGATCACCATGTAGTGAATCAGAAGGGGAGAAGAAGGAAAAAAAAAATGAATACATGCTGGCGATAGGTAACAACTTAAAATTTGGAATTTTGAAAAAAAAAAAAACGAAAGAAAATCGAACTTTTTTATAGGTTGAATTAAACGATACCGACATTTATTTATTTAGTTTTGATGAATTTCATGGATTGGCATTCTCATTATCTGTACGTTGCACGCTCTGGCTCAGAGCATATCATGGCGGTAGATGATGTAGTTCAACTGATACAGGAACGTCTTTTTGTGGACGGTGCAATCTTCAGCCTATGCAAAATCTACTTACAGGTTTTCCTAAGCATCAAAACGATTCGGATTCATGATCAACATTAAGTAACGAAAAGTTCGCATCCAAGAAAACAATAAGATACTTTAGAATCCGCGATAAGTTTTTCTAACCGAAGGAAGTAGATACGTTCACGTTTGGGCATACTATTTCAAACAACTTAACTATGAATGCGTAAATATCGAAAATTATTCAATCTGCAACTTCAGCATTCGTAAACTGAGAAACCGTCTATGACATCAGAGAAGAATCCATTAGAAAAGCAAATAAAAGTTTACAGAGATTGTAATTTAATACTTTTGCACAACTCAGAGAAAACGGACACTCTATAGGCATCACATAAAGATGCATCGAAAGGTACAAATCAGACATCTCCGCATTTTTTGTCGACTGTTCTTTCATGTTTTTATCTGGTAAAAAATTGCTGCTAATAGATCACAAAAAAACGTTGAACTTTGCAGGCTAACGTCGGCTTATGTGCTCCTGTACGCATGCGCAAATATAATTTTATGCATAAGATTTGATTCATTTTTAACTATTACTTATCCGCCTGACGATAGTTTTAACAACAAAGGCTCCGAATAAGGTTGTTTTGTTGTAAATTCTAGCCGATAGCCCCAAGTCAATTACTTCTTTTGAATAACTACTATATACTGAGTACCATGTAATAATTCATATAGAATTGGCTCGACAATAAATACGAAATATGCATCAAAATAATATCTTTAAGAGTATTTAATGACCAGGTAACGCTGAGCAATCTACTAGACTCTCTTAATGTATAGACTTTATTTGTATGATGTATTTTAAACAAGGTTTTCGTATATTGATCAGAAACAAAAATGACTTTAAACTTAAGTTGAAACAAAAAATGTGAAGCATGCATATTTTATGGTAGTTTCTTTTTCTTGAATACATTGCTCCCTAGGAGAATATGTATGTAAACTATAGTTAGCCATAACTATCTACTAACCTTGAATAACACTGACTCAATGACATTTTATATGATAAACTGATTTCCAATAATTTACGTCTACACGAGGGGAGAATTGGATACGTCGATGAGATTATGTTTCTAAAGAATTTGTTTTCAGCTGCTTATTGTTTATTTGTATTGATGGGATTTGTCAGATGACTGTCCTCAATTTGAGTGTAATTGAGTTATTATTCGCACAACGTTCTGCCGACGTAATCCCCAATACTTGCCAAACAGGAAGCTTTCTGTTGAGCTCGAGAAATACACACACACATAGATACATACATATATATATGTATATGTATATGTATATATATATATATATATATATATATATATATATATATATATATATATATATATATATACAGGGTGTCCACAAAGTCTGGCTACATTATGTAGCCAGACTTTGTGGAAGCATCCTGTAGATTATGTAGCCATCCAGACTTTGTGGGCACCATATATATATATATATATATATATATATATATATATATATATATATATACTAGCAGGGGTGCCCGGCGTTGCTCGGGTGTTTAGAGGTGTATGCTGTGCAAAAAAAGCAAAAAAACAAAAAAAATGGTTAATTTTTTAAAACTTTGACCCTATTATGACCCCTTAAAATTTATAGTTTCGGGCTCAAATCACTTTATTAAGTTAGTTCCAGGTTCAAGGAACCTATATCTAAAATTTCAAGTGTCTAGACCCAAAATTGTCGGAGGAGTTTGGTAGAGTTCTTAAAGGTGAAATCGTTGAAATTTGACCCCTTAATAGCCAAATTTCTGGCTGACACCCGTCACATCGATTTTCCCAAATCTCAGTACCCGATATTTCAAATTTCGAGTCTATAGACTAAAAATTGACAGAGTTATTGCGTAGGGAAATGTACACAGACCGACAGACACACAGACACACAGACAGACAGACAGACACATTCACTTTTATATATATATATATATATATATATATATATATATATACAGGGCGCCCATAAAGTCTGGCTACATAATCTACAGGATGCTTTCACAAAGTCTGGCTACATAATGTAGCCAGACTTTGTGGGCACCTTTAATATATATATATATATATATATATATATATATATATATATATATATATATATATATATATATATATAATTTTATTATCAGGACCCTTTGGAGTAAGTAATAAATGAATAAATGAAACATATTCCGAAAATCTATTCACTAATCTTTAATCAACTTGAAAAAAAAAATAAAATGTATTAATCATAAATGTATAGTTTGCTCGATAAGAATTATTATATATAGTCTTGACCGAAATTAGAAGCAAAGGCCACATATTAACCGTTAGTTTTCAATTCGTGCATTTGGCCTGGAAAGTAATGAACATCTGTTGGAACCATGAGGTGCTTAATGAAATTAACAAGTGTGGGCATGTTTGTATGACCTCAAGAAGAAAATTAATAATCATATATTAGGGTTTAATTCACTAAACTAATTTTATATTCGTACTCTATATGCTAGCTTACAAGCTTACATTTATTTTACGTGCCTTTTGCTTCTTTTTATGTCGATTATCGCGCCTGGTCGTCTGAGATAAATAAAACGCTTTTCGTAAAGGAAGGGGATACAAGAAGACGTTCGCTGAAGTTTTCCAAAGATGGTTTTATTCCTATCGAATTTCTTCAGTGGGGAAAGAGACAAATGCTATATTAGCTAGTTATTTGTTTCTTCTTAAGCTTCATCCTCTTACTTAGCCAAATGAGTGATGTGCGCGGATAGAGATATCCATTGCAACCGACTTAATATTTTCGAAACAGCTGTTTACTATTGATTCTCCCCTGGCAATGACCAATGATTGTATTGGGAGTTTGGGTGAAAAGAACGCCAGTACTCTCTCCAAAATCCTATTTGATGTACAGATAATTATCTTCATCTTCGGTTGACCGTCGACATTGGCACTTCATGCGTTTCTTGTTGTATTAGACAAGACAGATCCGTTCGTTTTCTTGGAGATATTATTATTGGGTAAATTTATGTTGTTATTATTATTATTATTATTATTATTATTATTATTATTATTATTATTATTATTATTATTATAATATTTGGATTTGTCATACGCGGGGAGAATGTATATTATTATTATTATTATTGTTATTATTATTATTATTATTATTATTATTATTATTATTATTAGTAGTAGTAGTAGTAGTAGTATTTCTCACGTGTATCAGTGCACATGATCTCTCAGCGATTAAAACAGTTTTTATTCGTAGGTCTTTGAGAGCGGTGTCACTCCATATTTTACTGCCCTTTGTTGAAATTTTCACTGCTTTCGGCCGATCAAATATTTAAGACCACTTAAAAATCTTTAAAAAGAAACCTTTTTTAAGGATAGATTTTTAACTCTTCCGACTTAAGGTTACTAATAATACAAGTTAAAGGGTTATGGAAACAAAAAGGTATATTTCAAAAATTTTATTTAAAAATTTTCATTTTTATTAAACTTTTAATTAAGTCACACATAATTTTAAGCAATGGACCGATGAATCCTCGCAATGATTAAACGCGAAAAATACTGTTGAACTTAAATGCAAAAATATATTTTTAAGCTTAATATATATATATATATATATATATATATATATATATATATATATATATATATATATATATACTAGACTAGACTACCCATGGCCCGTTGGGTCAGTATGTTATATTAGCTATCGAATTCATCTATGAGTGCGACACTTTTGACGTAAAGAAAATATTTTTATTTTGACATAACAGAAACATTTCTATGAAAGTCTATTAAAATGAAAAAGAATATAGATAGATTTCCATGAATCGTTCTGCTTATTATAATTGATTATTTAAAAAAAAAATACAGTTACAGTGCTTGGCCATACTTATAGGTAAATGTGCACTGAACAAATACCATAATACTTATTTTAGTTAAATTCAAATTTTGATATATCTGCTTTTTTATTTTTTACATCGTTCATTTCTGTATTACGTTTAAGGTATTTTAAACCCCACTCTTCCCATGTTAAATAATAATTTCGAAATAATAACGTTAATATTTCAGTGCGCAGGTAATGTGCGCATGCGCAACCGGATGTCATAAGCAAGAAAGTGGGTTACATACATCTTTACAGGATCATTTGAGTTATATAATTATATATATATATATATATATATATATATATATATATATATATATATATATATATATATATATATATATATGTACGCACACCTACTCGCACACACACGTATACAGAGTGAGTCACGGGAAACGGGTGATTTTCGAACGCTCTTCGGCAAATAGATTTTTTAAGGGAAAATAACTGTGGAAATTGGAAAGGAAACTCTGCTGGAACAACAAAGAGCCTCCTAAAAACATCTGTTTCTTGCGACTCATCCAGTATTATATCTCTACTCTCATAATTTTTTTTTTCTTTTTTAAATTAATATTAATATTAAAAAAAAACTCTTTTTATTTATTTAAAAAGATACAACTTTGTTATATACGGTCTCTGGAATTGCATTTACTAGCAAAAGATCAATCTAATTTGCATATTCTTTTAAATATTCATTTTAATTAATTTCCTATTAGTTTTCTCGGTTTTCTCATGGGATGATCATCTTTACTTAACTACTACGTGTAATTATATTCAGATATTCTTCATGATTTATACTTGCGTGACATTTGTGTAAAAAGATTATAGTAAACACAAACCTCTTTCTATATAAATTTATGTATCCGTGATCATATTTGTTTAAAAAATGATTTTGATCTAAAGACATGAAATTAATATATAGGGTATTCGAGCCCATTCGAAACATTATATTTCAGTCTTAGCTGGTTACACTAGATGCAAAAGTGTGAAAATAATAAATAAAATTTGAAATTTGCCAGCTGAAAGTCGAACGAACTTCGGCACTACAAATATGCATGCGTAACCTAATGGCTATCAGTTCATGTTTTAATTTTTAACCTTGCAGCAAAAATGTCTTCATAGATAGTGCATTAACGTCAAAGGGGAAAATATGTTGTAAGCTAAACGTTTGGGTTTTGATTCTCAATGGTAGCGCACGGGTCATTTTTTTTTAAATTTAAATCATTACTATATATTAGGTCCATATTAGGTCCATATAATATAATAATAATAACTACGAAATCTGCATAATCCAAATATCATATTAAAGCGTACTTTACGAGCGGGCAATGCCAGGCGGCCTATTAACATAAATTTAAAAATAATGACGTTTTAGTTTGCTTGAAACATTGTACGTACTGTGAAAAGAGTTGATGTTAAATGCTATGGCAATAGAGTTGTGTTTAGAAACACGAGTCAATGAAGTAAAAATATAACGACAATATTGAATGAAATTCAATATTTTTCAATCATTATTTATTAACATGTGTTGCAGAAGATGGTAGGTGTTGTCAATTGCCCAAATTCTCGAGATAAATCTCTTTCTCTAGGAAGGAGATAAAAATGTATGCGTAAAATTACTCGTGCAAAGCTTTCGTGGTTTCATCTGTGACCGGAAGTCGGGACTACGCAGGCTCGCACATTCGGTAGATTAATTTCGTAAATATATTATTTCATGTTAGTATAAACTTTTTATGTTATGAATTTTGTTGCTGGCTTCGCTGATAATTGCTCATTTGCAAGTGTGTAATATCTGCCATGAGTCTATGTTGTGTTCATCTATAACGTTAGTGGCAACCCGTATATATATATATATATATATATATATATATATATATATATATATATATATATATATACTTATTATGATAATAAGTTTACTACCTACAGACTGGCGTTTCATCCTTTCGTGAATCATCAGTACAAGGTGAAACGATTACTACCAGTCGTGGGATTCGAACACAACTACGAAGATATTTCTGTCTCAATTAGCAAGGAACTAACCTCAAGGCCAATATCGAACGCGAAATTTAAATTGGAATTTAATATTAATTTTTTAAATGTCGTAACATCCGGCCATACTGATCTAATGATTATAACGCCCTGATCTGCGCTGCGAACTTAAACAACCGACTTTCTATTTCAAATTATATATATATATATATATATATATATATATATATATATATATATATATTATAAAACTCAAATGACCTTGTAACGGCTGTTGTAACCCAACATCCTGTTTACGACTTGCGGTTGCGCATGCGTAGATAAACATAAACCCATAACAGCGTAAACAAATGGGTAAATCGCCGTTGTAAAATGCTATTATTGTTGTCAAGGGGTTAAAGTAGATTTGTTTGTAAGAGAATTACCTTAAAATAAATTAAACGTAATACGGAAATGAACGATGTAAAAAAGCAGAAAGTATTACTAATTTTTATTTGGACAATTTAAACGGGAAAACAATTGCGACGCTGAAAACGTACACAGTAAAACAATACGTTTTATTGTCGCGTTTATTAGTTTAAAAAAAAAACATATTTTCGAGGTTATATATTTATGTTGGTAGTGTATATCTGAAAACATTTTTTTAAGTTACATTTTATTTTAATTTTCTATTAAAAAAACGTTGTTAAGAGTGTTTTTAACTATTCTGTACTTTCAACTAAAAATTTCATTTAAAAAAGATATATCAAAATTTGAATTTAACTTTAAGTATTATGGTATCTCTTCAGTGTACATGTACCTATAAGTAGGGCAAACCTCTTCTAATTCAATGTCTGTAAGTTGTTTTTTTTTCAAAAATAATCAATTATAATAAGCAGAAGGACTCATATAAATCTATCTATATTCTTTTTCATTTTAATATACTTTCATAGAAATGCTTCTGTTATGTCATAAAACACTACTTTCTTTACGTCACAAGTGCCACGCTCATACATTAATTCCATAGCAAATATAACATACTGACCCAACGGGTCAAGGTAGTCTAATATATTTATATATATATGTAAGTAACAAACCCGGCATACCCAGAAATAATATAAGTATTAATCTAATCGTCACCAGAATAAGTAATAAAACTACTCAAATGCATTTTGATTTTAGGTTGTATAAGAACGTTTACCAGGATCAAAATGTTCGTTCTTACTAAGATTTTTTCTGGTTAGTGATGTTTGACAGATTTTGATACAAAACCTATCTAAAACACTACAAGACAGATAAAGTACATTTGTGCAAAATTTCCAAATAGGTCATGACGTTTTGGGGGTTTATAAGTGAACAAACTCTCATACACACAGACAAATGCCTCACTCGCCGAATAGATGTTTACGTTTGTTGACATTTAGATTTACTTTGCATTGGCCAGGTTCTAGATGATAGCGACAAGATTAGAAGCGTAGAAAGTCAGCTCTACTTTTCAGTATATATATATATATATATATATATACTAGCAAAAGTACCCGTCGTTGACTGGGTTAAAAAACAGCCTACAGAAAATGGACTTTGATTTATGAAAGTATGATAGGTTATGAAAAGGAAGCATTGTAAAGAGATAGGTTCGAATTTTGGGGTATCAAAACCAAAGTAAAATATGATGAAAGTAAAAATAAAATAGATAAGCCCCATAGTTTATTATACCATACCTGTTCACACTGAAACACTTATCACAATATTCTGTGGATCTATATTAAAAAAAACCTTGTTAAACTTTGTGACATATTTCCATTCTATGAAGGTCAGGTGCGAACGAACAGCCCATAATTTTATCATACCATATTTCTTCAAACTGAAACATAATTATCAAAGTATACTGACGCAGAGAGATATGAAAAGTATTTATTAAATTTGTGCCTATTTCCATTTTTTGGAGGTCAGGCGCGAACGCAGACCCCACAATTTTATTATACCATCCCTATTTAAGTTAAAACATATTATCAAAGTATCCCCATGTACATCTATATCAAACACACTTGTAAACGATTTTTTTTTTAATTTTAAATTTTTTTTATTTCCATACTTTATGGACCAGGCGCGAACGCCGGCCCCACAATTTTAATGAACCCCTGTTCTGCCAGATTAAACATACCCCTTCCTGTGTCTCGATACATCTTCTATCATTATATGTAATCAGGTTTTTTTAAAATAGTCAACCATATAGGAGCCTATTCGTGACCAGACACACACACACACGCACACACACACAGTCACAGATATTCAGCTTTATATTATATATATATATATATATATATTATATATATAATATATATATATATATATATATATATATATATATATATATATATATATATATATATATATATTTGGCGTGTAAAATGAACAGTAGGTTTTGATAAGAAAGAGGTGCGTTGGAAATGAACATTTTTACTTAGCAAACATATTTATTTCAAACGAATCCCGCCTTATCAAAGAACCTTCTCTTGATTTTATACGCTTGTCATTTATTGCTTTGAAGTGATAACACTTCTCAAACGCATTTGTTATGTTAACTTTGATCCAAATCGAACTGTTCATTTTTAATCGGATTTTTCGACTATTGATTTTAGATAATAATCAAAGGCATTTCGATACTAAACCAAGCTAAGGACACTCCTAGACTCATGATGTACCTTTGTGGGAAATAATTTAGAAAACCGGTCCAGACGTTTCGCCGTCCATAAGAGGCAATATACATACATACACACACACACATATATATATATATATATATATATATATATATATATATATATATATAGAGAGAGAGAGAGAGAGAGAGAGAGAGATGATCTAGGAAGATTATAACCATTAAAACTATGGAAAAGAACTTATTTAATTTTCTTTATTTTTTATCATTTGTTAGAAAACTATTTAGTCAATTAGTCTTTAATCACCTGCAACTAATGCATCAAATTGCTCTCTCGAATTCACTATAGTAGTAATGTTAATTTAAGGAATTATCAGTTATTTACCATAAAACACTGTTTCGAGGATTTAAAAACAAAACTTTATATTAAATCATGACTCCCCAGGAGTGTTGATCAAACACCACCTCCCTTAATCTCAAAAACAAAAGTTACAGTTTCCTACTCTTAATTTTGCTAGCCTATTCATGTTATAAAAATGTCTTCCTTACCTGTGAGATTTGTCTGTTTCCAAATTCCAAATGGATATATTTTTTAATTTAACAGTCTTGTATTTAGAGGATTAGGATTAAAGCATTTGACTAATTATCACCCCTTCTATGATTAGTATTTAATATATTTACATTTTTATTTATTCAAAGTTAAAGATATATAAAAGTTTAAAATATTTATATATATACATATATATTCATATATATATATATATATATATATATATATATAATATAAAGCCGAACGTCTGTGTGTGTGATTGGTCACGAATATGCTCTTATATGGTTAACTATTATAGAAAACTGATAACATATAATGATAGAAGATGTATCGAGACGCAGAATGGGTATGTTTGATCTGGCATATTGATGATTCATTAAAAGTGTGGGGTCTGCGTACGCGCCTGAATCACAAAGTAGGGAAATAAAAAATTAAAAAATTAAAAAAAAAACGTTTAAAAGTGTTTTTGATATAGATGTACATAATAATACTTTAATAAGTTTTTAATATCTATCTGTGTAGTATACTTTGATAATTGTGTTTCAGTTTGAAGAAATATGGTATAATAAAATTATGGGATGTTCGTTCGGGCATGACCTCCATAAAATGGAAATATGTAACAAAGTTTAACAAGGATTTTTAATATAAATCCACAGAATATTGTGATAAGTGCTTCAGTATGGCCAGGTATGGTATAATAAATTATGGGGTTTATCTATTTTATTTTTACTTTCATCATATTTTACTTTGGTTTTGATACCCCCGAATTCGAAGCTATCTCTTTACAACACTTCCTTTTCATAACCTATTATACTTTCAAAAATCAGAGTCAATTTTCTGTAGGCTGTTTTTGAACCCAGTCAACGAGGGGTACTTTTGCTAGTATATATATATATATATATATATATATATATATATATATATATATATATATATGCGCAGGTAAACCTAACGTTGTATGGAATTGAATAAAGATCAATGAATGCTCGATGCTTATAGTACTCGGTGAAATCGTCTATTCGCAATTAAATCGATTAATTATCTGTACTTGTCGGAAACCTACCGCGGCAAACAGGGCTTACTACAGTGACTTAGATATAGGTGCTGTGAATCGTAGAAATTTCCAGGTTGGTATCTCGAGGCACCTTTAATTCACTGCGGGAGATTCATTTCCGAATAAACTCGCCTCGCGCGTAGGCGACAAGGCAGTACTCCACGTAATGGTGTACCGGAAACCTGCTGCAAGATGCCTTCCTGAACCTGCTTGTCAACCAAATGTTTGCCGTAGCAAATGGTGAAATCTGAACTGTGCGTAACATCAAGTTTCGTCTCGTAGATCACCTATAATGTATACTCGCGTCTGAGTTCAGCCAACAATATTGTATATATATATATATATATATATATATATATATATATAAAATTATACTTTTGTATACTAATTTATGTGATTAAATGAAGTAGTCATATATATATATATATATGTATAGATATATATATATATGACTACTTCATTTAATCACATAAATTAGTATACAAAAGTATACAGTGCTAAATACGTATGTAGATCTAGTTAAAAGTTATGAAATATATATGGCAATTAAGCTACACGGTGCGATTGGACCTAGAAAGATGATTGGCTAACAAACATCTCAATAGAATGTGCCTATATAAAAACACGAGAAAACAACAACTCCTCGCATAAGCCTAATTAATTCTAACGTGGATGAAACACGGAATATTCTGTGTAGCTTAATTGCCATATATATTTTATAACCTACTATATATATATATATATATATATATATATATATATATATATATATATGCTCTTTGAATTTGGTTTTCTTTTGTGTGTATCGATATTCATATTAAAAACCATCTTGTCTATTTACTGTAATGTATTTATTTGCTTCCCCACCAAAGCAAATTAGGCACAAGGCCGTTTTTAATGTGGGGTAAAAACCAGCTCCCCTAAAAGTAGGCAAAAGGGGGCGATCTGGTTACCAAAAATAATAATTGTTCCAGTATAGAGTGTTTCCCCTCCATTGACTGGTACAAATTATCTTAAGTGCAGCATCTGCAGAACAGATGGTATTTATTTGCTCCCCCACTGAGCAAATTAGGCACAAGGCCGTTTTTAATGTGAGGTAAAAACCAGCTCCCCTAAAAGGGGTCACTCTGGTTACCAAAAATAATAATTGTCCCAGTATAGAGGGTTTCCCCTCCATTGACTGGTACAAATTATCTCAAGTGCAGTATCTGCCGGAACAGATACTACACTTTGAGATATTAAATCTTTTATTCATGTTAAAAAATACAGTCAAAATCAACGATGAACAAAAAACTTAGGCACATGGCCAACTCAAAAGGGGGGATTGTGGGGGTCGGTGGTCATCCTTCCGGCCCGAAGGCCAAGAACAACAGAAAAAAGGCAAGCCTTTCTGATATCTTGGTTGTGGAATTGCATTCACTAGCAAACGATCTAGCTAATTTGCATATTCTTTTAAACATTCATTTCAATTAATTCCCTTTTACTTGCTTCGGGTTTTTAATGGGATAATCATCTTTAGTTAATTATTACCTGTAATTATATTATATGCAGATATTCTACAGGATTTATACTTGCCTAATATTTGCGAAAATAGTTTATAATAAACACAAAATTGTCTCCATATATATTTATGTTTACATATATATTTTTGTCAAACAAATATATCTATCTATTTATATATCTATATAAGTGAAGGTGTCTTTGTATCTGTCTGTCTGTGTATATTTGTGTCTGTCTGTGTGTGTACATTTCCCTACGCAATAACTCTGTCAATTTTTAGTCTACGCACTCGAAATTTGATATACAAGGTACTGACATTGGAGAAAATCGATGTGATTGGTTTTCGGCTAGAAATTTGTCGATTAAGCGGTCAAAGTTCAACGATTTGACCTTTAGCAACTCTACCAAACTCCTCTCATAATTTTGGGTCTAAATAGTTGAAATGTTAGATATAATTACTTGGATATGAATCTAACTTAATAACTTGATTTGAGACCGAAACAATAAATTTTAAGGGGTCATAATGGGGGTAAATTTTTTTAAAAATTGACCGCTTTTTTTTTTTTTGCTCAACATGCACCTCCAAATACCGGGGCAACGCCGGGCACAAGTATATTTATAAAAGTGAACGTTTCTGTGTACCTGTCTGTGTGTCTGTCTGAGTACATTTCCCTACGCAAGAACTCTGTCAATTTTTAGTCTACAGACTCCAAATTTGATATACAAAGTACTGAGATTTGGGAAAATCCAATGTGATCCGTTTTCGGCCAGAGATTTGGCTGTTAAGGGGTCAAAAGTCAACGATTTGACCTTTGAGAACTCTACCTAACTCCTCCGACAATTTTGGGTCTAAACATTTGAAATTTTAAATATAGGTTCCTTGGACATGGATCTAACTTAATAACTTAGTTAGAGCCCTAAACAGTAAATGTTAAGAGGTCATAATGGGGTCAAAGTTAAAAAATTGACAGCTTTTTTTGTTTTGTTGTTTTTTTTGCTCAGCATACACCTCACGCCCGGGCAACGCCGGGCACCCATGTTAGTATATATATATATATATATATATATATATATATATATATATATATATATATATATATATATAAAAGTGAACGTGTCTGTGTGTCAGTATACATTTTCCTACGCAATAACTCTTTCAATTTTCAGTCTATAGACTCGAAATTTGATATACAGGGTATATGATCGGTTTTCGGCCAGAAATATGGCTGTTAAGGGGTCAAAACGATTTGAGCTTTAAAAACTCTACCAAACTCCTCCGACAATTTTGGGTCTAAACACTTAATATTTTAGATAAAGGTTCCTTGGACATGGATCTAACTTAATTACTCGATTTGAGCCCAAAACAATAAATTTGAAGGGGTCATAATAGGGGTGAAAGTTTTAAAAAAAATGACCGTTTTTTTTGTTTTTTTTTTGCTCAGCACACACCTCCAAACACCCGGGCAACGCCAGGCCGAATTGCTAGCATATATATATATATATATATATATATATATATATATATATATATATATATATATATATATATATATATATAGCTCTTGTCAAAATTATGAAACACCAATGCAAAATCGAAATCACGATTTCAACTTACATATTAAAAGTTTATGTATTTTTCCGTAAACATTAACAAATCTATTTTAACAACAATCAATATTTGGTATGTCCTTTTCGTGCGTTTATGACAGCTTTTATTTGTTTTTTTTCATATTATTTGCTAAATTGTTGCAGCTGGTACTATCTATTTTCTGCAACTCCTCATGAAATTTGGCCCCTAATTCTGTTTTTAATGAATATTTGTGCTTTCTCACTCATTTCCCTAGATGTGACGACAAAGTTTCAATAGGATTTAAATCTGGGGATTGACGGGGTCCACTTTATCACTATAATCCTTTCTTTCTAAAACTAACGCATTGAAATATTTGACGTCTACATATCTTGGAACGTTATTATTAAATATTTTAGTCAAAGAGGTTTGGTAAAACTTGTCCAACATGTTAGTATAAATTGTAGGAGTTCATTCTTTGTTCACATATGTACAACGGTCAAGTGTCTGAATACGTCATGCAGACCCAAACCAGTATGTTTCTTACTACTAATTAGACAGTTGAAACCACACAATCAGTATCAAATGGTCTTCTTTCCTTAAAGCGAACACAAACCGCTCCAGAGATGCCAAAATCCGATGAAAAAATGAGAATTTGCTACAATTTTTAATGGATGTTATGATTGTGTCTTCACATAAAACATTCAATTGTTCTTTTCAAAGTTTAGAAAATAAAAGCTGCAAATTTATCGCATTGTTAATTTCGTCAAACCAAACAATTTTGGTCAAATAACTAGATATCATATTTTCATGTTTTTTTTTTCCAAGTTTAGGTCTTTTTTTTTTCTTGTTGGCCTGATACAGGTATGGCTCTTTCCTTGCTTTGCAGACTTTTAATCTCGCGTCTAACAACTTTCTTCTCACGGCCTGAGCTGATCTGGTGCAACGGTAAATTTATCGCCCTAAATAAGGCAGCGTTACAGTTTTATTTTCAAACTTTTATTGAGAAAATCAATTCATGTAACTTGATTATTTGGTAGAGCTGACATCTCCTTATGTGACCGCTTTCAGTCTCAATCAATGCCTCGGTACGGGACCGAAATTGGGAGCATGCTATCTACAAGCAGTAGCGGCTGCTCAGCAAATACTTGCAGATGTGATGTTCTCGGCGTATGACCGGGGATTCAGATCGGGGCACAGGGAAAGGCGAGTGAGGGAAGGTTTCAAAGTCGTAGCACTCGTTTTGAATGCAAACTTGAGGTTTTTTAGACTTGTGAATCGGCGCCGATTCCTCCTATCAAACCCAATAGAGGATCATCAAACTTTCAGCATATCTAGGCAGACTTTTAAGCCGACTTCGAAGATGTGACGTTTCATGATGTCACCACTACTTGATATCAAACCAGACAATAACCATGGTCGGAAATTTCGCTTATGTTTGCCCTCAAGCGTTTAATCATCAGGATTTGTATTTTGAGTGTGCTGGCAATGGTTCTGTTGCTATAACTTGGATCGGTAGAGAACATTGTATGGCGACGAATGTTTGATTTCGCTCATTAAACATTGTTTCACTTTCAGACATGATGGAAGGCTCCTATAGCTTTTGAGATTTGTACACATCTTGGCAACTAGTAGATGGTCTGCAAAAAATAAACAAATAAAATAAAAAAAACAATTTTCATCAAACAGAAATGGAATCATGTCGTCTTTTCTAGGGCGACACATTTATCGTGCTATACTGTAGTTGTATAGTTTGGTTTCCTAGATATAGATCAACTGCAACCTCTGTGTTCGTTAAAGAGTGTTCGATGGACGACAGTGCAAGTATAATGTATGTTTATTATACAAACATTTTGGTTACATATGTGCTTACACGTTTCAGTCCAATATCAATTCAATCAACTTGATCAGAGTAATATTGAAATCAAAATCAAGATTCACTTATTTGGTATAAAAAAAAATATTGTGGGTGTGACTTCCTCACTGGAAAATAAGAAATGGAGAATGCGAATGGGACGGGAGAAGGGAAATACATTCCAGGCGACTTACCCCCATCCCCCTTTTTCCTGTGTTAACTAACACTCACAGTATTTGTTTATATACAAAATGAATGAATCTTGATTTTGACTTGAATATTGCTCCTTTAGTTGCGGTGTGATGAGGTAGGTTCAACTGAATCATATATGTACATGTGTAACTAACAATATTTGTACAATAAACGTAATATATATATGTGTATATATATATGTATATATATATGTGTATATATATATGTGTGTGTGTGCGTGTGCGTGTGCGTGTGTGTGTGTGTGTGTGTGTGTGTGTGTGTGTGTGTGTGTGTGTGTGTGAATGACCGTTTCTATCTCTAAAAGTTCCGAATATCCATGACAGTTCATTACATTTTGTTAATGGAACCTCACGATCAAAGGCGAAATCAAACAAACGGTAGACGCCAATAACGACATTAATCGGATATTTATTCGTTGTTAAAAATAATCTCGACCAATTTCGACAAATGACATATTGATTATGAGGCAGTTCGCCAAACCATATTCCCTCTTAGACATCAAAACAAATCATGAAACCTTTTTGCAAAAAAGTGCGTTTTTCATGTAAACCGAGATAAAACAGTAAAATAACTTACAGTGACACAAAGAATATAAAAGAAGGATAAAAGCAACAAACGTTCAAATTACACAACTGTTTTCTATGTTCATATTCTCTAAAAGTTATGGTATATTTTGAATTTTGTCTTGAGCACGTACAGAGATAAAGATATTAGTTGACCAAAATGAATGGGCATTTGTTTTTAGTGTACATTTTTATAGAGAATGTACAACGGACCTTGGGTTTATTTGACACTGCACTTTTCAACCCTTATCCTCGAGTGGCCTCTGGGCCTTGATAAGTGGTAATATCCTCGAATGGCCTCTGGGCCTTGATAAGTGGTAATGCCTAAGTAACAAAAAATAGGTATATAACAAATTTCCCGAATTTCCATTACTAACGATTACTACTGTGCACTTTTCAATCCTTATCCTCGAGGGGCCTGTGGGCCTTGATAAATGGTAATGCGTATGTAACAAAATATACATATATATATATATATATATATATATATATATATATAACAAATTTACAACCGTCGTTTGTCTTATTTTGTCTTTTATTGCCCACATCACGTGACCGATATTTTTTACATAGGGGGAGGATTACTCTTTTCTAGGTCAAAATATGTGAACACTTATTGTTGGCTTATTTAAAAAAAAATAGCTCGTTTTATATCAAATGGCTTCCTGATTGTCTGGAACGATTTCCATAAATAAACGGTTGCGCTTGAATCGCAAATGTCTTTTTTTTAATAATCTATATCTGTTTTTTTTTTAATTACATAATATAATAGAGATATATTTTTTAACTGAATATTTTATAATCGGTAAAATCGTAGCTTTAAAAACCATATTTGTCAATAATTCACAAGGCATTCATTTGAATAAAATAATTTGCGATGTTTTTTTCCCCCATAAAAACAATCCGGAAATGCATTTTTTTTTATGCATTTTCGTATTTACAATTTGCAAAAGAAATTTAGAAACACGCATCTGTTTTCCTGGTACCTACAATTATTAAGTAACGCACGAAACGTTTCTATTTTTACATGGAAGTCACCACTTATCAAGGCCCGGAGGACACTCGGGGATAAGTGTTATTGCGTGTACAGTAATCAATGGTTATTAATGGAGATCTGATCAAATGTCTTACTTAAAGGGGCGGTTCATCAGGAACTTATTTATGTTGGACAGGAAGACATCAAAGTTGTAGTCAGGTGGAAAACAGGCAAACAGAACAGAGTTTAACAGGCATTCACTTGTAAGAAAGAATCCGTGTTCATGGAATCTACGTTTTGATTTAGGCACAGATAAAGAGTGGGGGAAATTACTGACAGTAGTTTTAACTACGTGGGTGTTTTTCGTGAAAGATTGGCGAGAGGGGGACCAGCGATTGAAGCTCGGACGAACACTTCCCATGGAAATAACGATAAAACAACGACAGATTCGCAACGTCCCGTCTGTGGGAGAGAGGTTGCAGGGAAGAAAAAAGGGCATCACCAGTAGGCTACAAAGTCCATTTTGTACTCTGTCAAGGCAGGATAGGTGTTTTTAGCAGTTCCAGTCCAGATGTGGCAGCAGTGCTCCATCCATCAACTACAGAGACATTTTTATTCGTAGAACTATGTGAAAGATTGAAATTGTTATACCCAAATACTGTACCGCCATCGAATAAGGAGTAGGTAGAAACTACTACTACTACTACTACTACTACTATTACTATAATAATAATAGTAATTGTTATGATAAGATTCCAACGATTTTTATATTCTATTTTACCCTCGACCACATACAGCTACAACAGGGGATTGTGGGGAGTTGAGTATTGAGATGCTTATTCACATTATATTTAAACTTCTGCATGTCAGTATGGTAAGGGAAGCAGGGAACAGGAAGGGCATCTCAACGACTAGCCATCGAACGAAAGAAATACAAAGCTTTCCGCCATCAGGTACCTCAACACTGAACGGGTGCGATTTTGCTGCTTGTTCTGTTGGTCAGGAATATATACGTCGAGGCTGCAAAACTGTTTCGAGTTCATCAGAGCACATTCGATTAAATTGCTTTTAAAAGAAACACAGAGATGTAATATTGAGGCGATGGGGCAGTGGGTGAATTCTTCATAAGTTTTGGTTTCGTTTACGATTATAGCTGATGACACTCCAGTAATCGATCTTTTGGAAATAATTTTATAAAGAATGCTTCATAAGTTTATTTAGTTTTCTCCCACTGCAAGATCTGTGGCACCAGGGTCGAAAAGTGAGATTGAGAAGTCAGTACTCGCAAGGAAGGCACTCTGAACTGCAAAAGGTTTCATGGCATCCCCGTTGGCATTCCCCGTAAGGGCGCCCCAAACGATTAGCAATAAACTAACCCATTTTTATAGAGAGAATCGGAGTGTGGGACGGTAGATTTCCTAGAATTGCACAAAAGCATCATTGCACCACATGAAAAGGGACCAGGTCATTACAGAAATTCTTTAATCTCTATTGTTTTTTTGAAACTGATGATAAAAATCTCTTACCGGCTTTTGGCCTCTATATTTGATGGAGTGAGCAGCAGTAGATACACCAGAAATGCACTCTATGAATTGGAGAATGGTAGGATTGCAGAGGTATATGATACTCTCATGTGTGTGAGAACTTCATTTCATTAAAGCAACGAGTTGAAGCAAAAATTTTAAAACATAAAACTGTAGCGAATTATCAGGATTTTAAATGTTAGAAAATATACCATTTAGATTGATTTTATCCAAACGTTTCGGTGAATAGCTGTATTCACCAATTACGATCTGCGCACGTTAATAAGCATGTAAGTACATAGGTTAATGTTCACATATATCATACCATAAAAGTTTTATAACGGCTTCATTTCGTCGGGCCTCGAGGTATAAAATCTTTTTGGTGTTATTTATCCACATGGCCAAACACTGGACAACATTTATATATAACTCTTTAAGTTAATGTTTTATCTTAATACTTAATCGATGTATAACATTTTCTACTGGTTAGTCTCTAATCGATGTTCTAAACATATATACGTGTTTATATACGAGGGGCATTCGATATTTACCGCCCATAACACACGTGTCGTAGCAATAGCACAGCGGAACTTGGCGCAGTTATTTATATTTCTCTGTATAGGTACCACTCAGAGTTACGCATGCAGTGCAAAATATTGTGTTTTAGAACAGTCCACGTTTTGCCCTCCAACCACGACTTGATTTCGGAAATCGAGACTGAATGGTCTACGTTACGATTTTCTCTCAAAAACAATTTCCTGGCTAGAAAGATGTAAAAATCAGCGGAAGTGAAGTTAGGAAAGTATAAGGATGTGTGAGTATTCATACCCGCACCCCTGAGCTTCTGATTTTGCGACATGCTCCCGGATGTTATATTGAAGAGGAAAGATTCTTATACTGATCTTGCTCATCCCTCTGAAGTTCGATAGATTCACTTAATTTCGTCAAAGGTGAAGCGTAAATGGTTCATGTAAGTGCAGTAACCCTTTTCCAGTCAATTCATCATCATCGCCACTCATTTTTATCCCCCGAACACTGTGAACACTTTTCTTATGGAAATGGTGAGTGCAAGTGTTTTTTCTGTATTGACTGAGCTTTGTCATCCTAGTGTTAAAACTGATTTGAAACATTTTGACTGATCTGAGAACATTTATAATGTCACCTTCGAGCGCTCGGCGATTTTCCACTTTTAAAAAGATGACAGCATACCGAAAGTACATTTGCCAGACACGTTATGCATAAGCAAATAGCGATGAATGATAGTTTATACATACCCGGTAATAATCCTGACTTGTTAAACTTCGAAAGTGGCAGCCGAACCTTGGTGGACAAATACCTCATAAATAGCAAAAGAGGACAATCAGACATGTTTCCAAAGATCTCAGGAAATGTTTGAATTCACGATGTCATAGCACCTGGCACATGTGTCTTTCTTTTTATAATAATATATTGAACTCAATTTTTTTTCTTAAACCAATTTGTGAATTATTTCACGAAATTCTGTCTTTTAGATGACCTCGAAATATCTTCCAGTACCGGGATGCATTTGAATTCTTTAAATCTTGGTACTCCAGTTTTACCAAATTTTGGGGTTTTTACCGTCATTGGGTATTCCACTCTTCAATCGAACTTCCATATGCGCGAAATCATTTTTCATTTTTACCCACATGTCCTTCACTGTGTTGTTTTTTTTTTGTAAGTTTTATTAAGTACGCGCTATGGTTCACTTGCAGTTTCATTAAATACTTTGTAAACAAAATTTGATTCCGCATTTTGCTAACTCTTCCCCTCTGATAAGAAGTATTTCTTACTTTAAACTCCGGGAATTAAGGACAATCCACTTCTTTTGTGTTTCCTTGTTGGTAATTAAATGGTTTTTACTCTTGCTAAAGTGTTTTTTAACATACTCATTATCTCTTTGTTTTATATATATATATATATATATATATATATATATATATATATATATGTGTGTGTGTGTGTGTGTGTGTGTGTGTTTGTGTGCGTATGTGTGTGCATATATATAATGGCATAATGGAAACATATCAAAGCTATATGCAGCATCTCTTCCAATTTTCGGATTTGAATCATGTCAAATCACACTTCATTTCCTTTTGACGGATTGATTGTTGCTAGTCTCTTCTGATGAGTTAAGGACATAATAGATTCACTGGTTGATATAATAATTAAGTGATTGATTTTGCGCCACAAAACAGATACTGTCAAGAATTGTAAAAGTCAGCTGAATTAAAGGAATGAATTATAAGATGGTCAACATCATGAATTTTGGTACATAGTATTTTTGTCATTTATTCTCTGTCTGTCTGTCTGTCCCCCTCTCTCTCTCTCCCCCTCTCTCTCTCTCTATATATATATATATAAATATATATATATAAATATATATATACTAGCAAAAGTACCCGTCGTTAACTGGGTTCAAAAACAGTCTACAGAAAATGGACTCTGATTTATGAAAGTATGATGGGTTATGAAAAGGAAGGGTTGTATAGAGATAGCTTCGAATTTGGGGGTATCAAAACCAAAGAAAAATATGATGAAAGTAAAAATAAAATAGATAAACCCCATAATTTATTATGCCATACCTGTTCGCACTGAAACACTTATCACAATATTCGGTGAATCTATATTAAAAAAAAACTTGTTAAACTTTGTGATATATTTCCATTCTATGGAGGTAAGGCGCGAACGAACACCCCATAATTTTATTATACCATATTTCTTCAAACTGAAACATAATTATCAAAAATATACTTACGCAGATAGATATGAAAAGTCTTTATAAAAGTTTGTGCCTATTTGCATTCTATGGAGGCCAGGCGCGAACGCAGACCTCACAATTTTATTATACCATCCCTTTTTAAGTTAAACCATACTTATCAAAGTATTATTATGTACATATACATCAAAAACACTTGTAAACGTTTTTTTTTATTTTTAAAATGTTTTATTTCCATACTTTGTGGATTAGGTGCGTACACATACCCCACAATTTAAATGAATCATCATTATGCCAGACCAAAGATACGCATTCATGTGTCTCGATACATCTTCTATCATTATGTGAGATCAGTTTTCTATAATAGTCAACCATATAGGAGCCTATTCGTGACCAGACACACACGCAGACGTTCACCTTTATATTATAGATATACAAACACTCGACATTGCTTGGTCGTAAAATACGCATGAATATTATATTTTAATTAAAGCAATCTTAAGTTAAAAGTGAATATCAATGCAATATTAACGATGAATCACTTTATGGTTCAAATAAAGATGATGTTGAATGCCGGATTTTTATAGTGGGTATTTTACAGTTTCATTATCTTTTTAATATAATATTTGCTTGTATTTCAATAACTAAAAGAAAAGAAGCAATTCGGAGTCTAACGTTTTTGCGATTTTTGTTGACTTTTGTTTGTTTTGAAGAATGTTTTTATTCTATTATTACCATTTTACGCGCGTTTTGGAAGCCATAATGAAAATATTTGCCTTTTTCAGAGACTATTAAACATTAATAAGGATAGCAGACTGAGTATATAAAATATCAAAAATAAAATAAAATAAATGTGAGATAGACTAATAGGAAACAGGAAAAATTAACAACACACGCCTGTCAGCCTATATCGTTCGAACAAATTTTATGTTGAGATCTAGTTTTCTGTCATATTGTTATATAGACAGATATTAGAAGGGTGATATATAAAACAGTTATATTACATAGTCAGGTGGGAAGATATTAAAACAGTCATATTTTATATAGTGAGGTGCTGAGATGTTTTCTTATAACATCTGTATTAAACGTATAAACCGTATGTATGTTGTTTAGCCAGCGGATATAATATCGACGTATAAACTGAGTCATGTTGTATCAGAGAGCTATCAGACGGGTATATATTACAATTCATAATTTGTACCATTTTTTATAAGAATAATAATATATGCTTCATTCCTTCTTTCTTCATGAGGTCTTCTATCTTCCTGCTGAGATCCGTAACAAACCATGAAATGACCAACACCATCCAATTGAGGCATCAGTTCTTCCTTCTTTTGTGAAACCACTGAACAACACTTTATATTTTTAAAATATAAATTTATTTCAGTTGTCTCAAATCGTCTTCACAAATTCTACATTCATTGCCTACATGTTTATTTTACCCAGCCTCGTTTCCTGGCCGTCTGTTGACTCCCGTGACCAAGCTCCAACTCCCCCGCCTGTTGACTCTTGTGATCAAACTCCAACTCTCGATTGACTAAACTTCCCGACCTCTTGGCCTCAGTTCCAGTGACGCAACTAATTAAAAGACACGTCTCCTTAACGTTACCTCCTCTGTCACATACCTCATGTTCAAGGATATTTTGTTTATATTTAACCTAGCTAAGTTATATAAACATCTTCAGCTTAAACGCATTGCTACTATTTATTCTATAAACAACAAATAACTCTCAATACAAACTATTTTAAGAATATCATTGAATACATAAATAAATAGATAGATAGACAGACAGATCGATAATAACCAATTAACTTTTAACAATGTTAGTTATTTTACAATATATTAATTTTATTTACAAAAGAATATGTAGAAAACATGGACAGAATTAAAAAGCCTGAAGATGAGAAGCAACATCTGTGAAGATCTAAATATAAAAAGTGAAGACGTATAGTTAGTTTTGAAAAATAAACCATATTCATCCGAGAATCCAACGAGAATATGAAAATCCATATATAATATATATTAATATGATGCACTAATGTCACCTCGGGTGTTACAAAGGGTTAAAAGTGTTGATCCAAGTTAAAATACAAGAAAAATAATTTTATCGGTAGAACAATGGATAGACGTTGTTCACAAAAAAAAACCCTAAAGAAAGCTAGGGTTTGTATTACTATACACATAGATTTAAAGAAATTATCAAAATATATAACAAATAAATGTTATAAAAGGCAAGATAACTTCCTTTTCTACCTAATTTTTAGTGTTTTTATTTAATGTAACATGCTTATTCAGCTCGAAAAACATACAGTGTTTACTGATGCATTGGAAAATTAAAAATATGTCCCGACTCTCTGTTGAACACGGTAAGTTTGAGAAAATGAGTTAAAAATAAAAAAAAACTATGCAATATACTTTTAGCAACTCTCTCAATATATGTTACCGTAACATAGGTAGACATATATTCGTAGGGGTTTTAACAGTATACATGATACATTAAATAAAAACACTAAAAAATATCCAGTTAGGTAGAAAAGTAAACCCATCTTGCCTTTGATAACATTTATTTATTATATATAAATGTGTGTGTGTGTGTGCATACATACATCTATACAGGAAAACGAACACATAATACTTCATCAAAAGAGAAGAGTGTTTGAATATAAGGTTAATTGGTAGATTTAGTCATTTAGAACTGCTTTAAAGCTTCACCGTTAACTCATTTTTCGACCAAATTTCAAACAATTATTACAAGTTACAAATCACCTTCTCAGCTATATCGTGATGAAAAGAATAAATTTTCGTTCAGTAAAACAAAAGTTATGATGAATTTACTGGTGTTCAAAATCATTAAAATAAACGTAAGAAGATGAAAGGCGTTCTTTTGTGACTAGATTCCTAAGCAACCACGTCGACTCAGCGACTACTGTTTCTACCAATTCACCGCTATCGTCGGGTCTCTCTGCCAGTGTTTGTATATATATATATATATATATATATATATATATATATATATATATATATATATATACTAGCAAAGATACCCGTCGTTGACTGGGTTCAAAAACCGCCTACAGAAAATGGACTCTTATTTATGAAAGTATGATAGGTTATGAAAAGGAAGGGTTGTAAGGAGATAGCTTCGAATTTGGAGGTATCAAAACCAAAGTAAAATATGATGAAAGTAAAAATAAAATAGATAAACCCCATAATTTATTATACCATACCTGTTCACACTGAAACGCTTATCACAATATTCTGTGGATGTATATTAAAAAAACCTTGTTAACTTTGTGATATATTTCAATTCTATGGAGGTCAGGTGCGAACAAAATCCCCATAATTTAATTATACCATATTTCTTCAAACTGAAACATAATTATCAAAGTATACTATGCAGATAGATATGAAAAGTCTTTATTAAAGTTTGTGCTTATTTCCATTGCATGGACGCCAGGCGTGAACGCAGACCTCACAATTTTATTATACCATCCCTATTTAATTAAAACATACTTATCAAAGTATTATTATGTACATCTATATCAAAATCACTTGTAAACGTTATTATTTAATTTTTTAATTTTTAATTTCCATACTTTGTGGACCATGCGCGAATGCAGACCCCACAATTTTAATGAATCACCGTTCTGCCAGATCAAACATACCCATTCCTTTGTCTCGATACATCTTCTATCATTATATGTGATCAGTTTTCTATAATAGTCAACCATATAGGAGCCTATTCGTGACCAGGCACACACACACCCACACACACAGACACACATACACATACACACACACACACACACACGCGCGTGCGCGCACACACGCACATGCAGCTTTATATTGTAAATATATATAAATTTATGTTTAAACGTTTAGTATTTACTTTAACAGTGCTCAATACGTGGGTAGAACTAGTTAGTAAGTTATAAAATATATATGGCGATTAAGCAACACTGAATATTCCCGGTTTCACCCACTCTATGATTCTGCAGGCTGAAGAATCCTAGAGTGGATGAAATGCGGAATATTCAGTGTATCTTAATCGCCATATATATTTTATAACTTTATATATATATATATATATATATATATATATATATATATATATATATTATATGTGTGTGTGTGTATATGCATATATATTCATACAGAGAGGGAGAGGGAGGAAGAGAGAGAGAGAGAGAGGGGGGGAGAGAAATTAAACAGTTTCTAACCTGACATTTTTTTCTTCCTTCACCTTAGTCTACCGCAATATTCAACGCTATTTTCATTTCAATTTTATTCATACTTTTAATTTCTCTTTTTACTTTTATATTCTTTTTATATTTCTACAAGTTGACTCTCATATTTGAACTAGCGGGGATACCCGGCGTTTCCCGGATGTGGCGAAGTGTGAGGAGAATAAAAAAATAGAAAAAGGAATAAACGAAAGTAATAACCCTCTTTTAATATTAGAACTTTTTTAAGAATCGGAAAAAAACCCAAAAAAAGAAAACAGCGAACGTGAATAAATAAATAATAAGAGAACGAAAAAAGAATGGCATGAATAACCCTGTTTATATATTAAAACTTCTTGAAAATCCCAGAAAAAAAAAAAACAAACAACAAACAGCGAACGTGATGAAAAAAATCAAAAAAATCAACAAATATAAAAATGGCATAAATTACATGTTTCAATATTAAAACTTAAAAAATCGAACAAATATCTTATATCTAGGCTCGAACGTGCAATCCTAAGATAACGATCCTGCCACGGTACGACTGGATTATGATTACGTGAGCAAAGTAATGTTTCTTTTGTAATATTTAAAATAATTCATTAAACAACGTTTTTTTTGCGCATGCGTGTTTGGCAAAATTGTCATGAAGGAACGATTTTTTGCTACCTCCTCTTGTAGAAAAGTGCCCAGTTGAGGATAAAAGAATGAATGTTTCTAGCCAATTTTTCGATATTTGTCGTCCTGGGGGTCGAGCTTCAAAACGATACCGATTTCGTGAAAATCAGTCGCCATTGTGGAAAGTTTTAGTCAGACATACAAACATACATGCATACATTTAAACAGATTTTTACCCTTTATATTATAGAAGACATACACACACACATCCACACACACACACACACACACACACACATATATATATATATATATATATTGTGCGTGCGTTCAAACATATAATGTATCTATTCTAAGAAAATATCTGCCGGCTTTAATTATCCATCCGCAAAATAACATCCGCGGAAGAACAATATGTCAATAAAAATAACACGTCTGCGATTCGTTAATGAAACCAAATACAAACACTGGAATAAGGCAAGAACAATTAAAGATTCAATAATATTAGTATATTTACATTTCTTTACTGTCAATATGTTAAACGATTCAAACTTTTCATAAATACAGTTGTAAGGTTACATATTTAAATGTAAATATTTTCTATTTATGAAGGTATTAAATTTAGCAGAAGTGATCATTGTGCTAGACGAAGAAAGGAAGAGAGAATAAGGTTGCGGATGTTGTTGTATATTATGTTTTTAAAGATAAATCATCAATGTATGAATGTCGAGTAATTAGATAGATCAATAATTGTATATTACCTCTATTTACCTCGTTTTTTTATGTCTTAATGAAATATTAGTATTATTAGATTCTAGGATGGAAATGATTTACTACAATAAAGAAAACTACAACTCTTTCAAGGCTTCTCTATCATTTTACTTATAGCTACGGGATAAGTAATAGCCCGTATATCCCTCTACATCTATTGATTACATATTGAGTTAGACTAGACCTTCAAGATTTCATTGTGTACTAAGTTCAGTAGATGAAAATACCTTCGAAGTAACGTGAGTTTTACATTGCACGTTCCTGCATTGTTTATAATTATACTTCATTACTACGGTTGGAAAATGAACTTTGGCTTCCTTATAAATCCTCGAGCAGCCAAAATTACCGTATTTATTGTTATTGAGATTTCAATGAAGCTTATTATACAATTTCAGTAACGTATCTACTATAAAAGGTAAATAAGGGACCAGAAACCTTTCTATTATAACCTAGTAGAAATAATACTACCATATGTATAGCTTATTGAACTGTTCATATAATATACTAAAGTGAAAAAAACGGAGACAGAGGAAAATATCATATATATATATATATATATATATATATATATATATATATATATATATATGTGTGTGTGTGTGTGTGTTTGTGTGTGTATTCCTATAAATTTGTTTTGTTATGTATTGATATTCATATTAAAAACCTTTTTTTCTATCTATTTAAAAAGAAAATACAACTTTGTATATATATTGACCGTAGAATTGCATTTATCTCCCAAAAAAACAAAAAAAACAGTTAATTTGCATATTTTTTAAACATTTATTTTAATTATTTCCTATTAGTTTTTTTTCGATTTTCTCATGAGATGATCATCTTTAGTTTGCTATTTCGTGCAGATATTCTACATGATTTATACTTGCGTAATATTTGCGTAAAAGGTTATAGTAAACATATATCTTTCTCTCTCTCTCTCTCTCTCTCTCTCTCTCTCTATATATATATATATATATATATATATATATATATATATATATATATATATATATATATAATTAGTTTTATTTTGGAAAAAAGAAATCCAACGGAGTGATCAATTAAAAGGAAAATCGGAAAATAAGAGCGTATTTATATTTTGTATTTTGTTTACCGTTGGTTTCAAGCCCGATAATCAAGACCGTTTAATATATATATATATATATATATATATATATATATATATATATATATATATATATATATATATATATATGTGTGTGTTAAAAAAATTTTGCCTTACAAACTTCTACGTCAATCTTTGGTCTATAGACATGGAACTTTATATATATGATATTAGAACTAAGGAGAAACTTTGTATTTGGGTTTTATCGGGAGGAAATCGGTACAAAAGTGTAAAAATTAAAGAAATGGGATATGCCAGGTTAAAGTCGAGCGACAGCACTACGAGTGTGCATGCGTAATTTAATAGCTATTAGTTTGTGTGTTTATTTATTAGCAGTTCAGCAAACATGTCTTAATAGGTCAGACATTAACGTCAAAGGAAAAAAGATAGATCGTAAGGGAAACGTTGTGGTTTTGACTATTGGTGGTGACGCACGCGTCAATCTTAAAGCGTATTTTACGATCGGGGGCAATGCTGGCACCTTTCAATTATATATATATATATATATATATATATATATATATATATATATATATATATATATATATATAAGTTTTATTTTTTTATTACCGTATCTCTCTGTTAAGTTACATTATTTTTTCAGCTACCCGGCCGTTTTTTGGCCGTCTGTAGCTTCCTCAGACTTTTACAGAATAAAACGCAGATTTGCTCTACAACAGTATTGAGCACTTTCTTCAGTTTTTATTAATTACCATTTCTACTAAATATATATATATATATATATATATTTATATAGTAATTTATAAAAAAATATATGGCGATTAAGCTACACTGAATATTTATATTTATGTATTTATTATATTTATATATTTTTTTATAAATTACTAACTAGCTCTACCTACGTATTGAGCACTTTTGAAGTAAATACTTAAAGCTTTCGCATAAATCTATACTTTCGCATATTAATTTTATGGGAGTAAATTAAGTAGTTATATATATATATATATATATATATAAGTGTACAAATATCTTCTTGCTATTTTTGCGAAGGGAAACTAAGACGTTAGAAGTACTGTCAGCGGTAAATGCAAATTTTCGACTCAGACTATAAGTTTATATGACAATGCGTCGGATTTTTACATTGTCGATGTCTTAATAAGATTGCATTAGATAAAATCTATAGGAATAAAACAAGGACTTCATATACCAGAGGGAAAGTGACAGGAAAATAGACATAGAAGCAGAAAAAGAAGAGCACGAGAATGTTATTAAACAAGATAAATAAAGAGGAAATATTAAATACTAAGACAGAAGTAGTAGCAGTATTGATACAATGGAAAACAAGTAAGAAAATTACGTAAATTATTTATGTAAAAATAAATAGAAAAGTAATTTAGAATTGCACAACATTACAAAACGGTAAACTAACGTTTACAGTTTTGAAGAAAGTCTACACATAGTGCTTTATTTATTGCCGAGCCCGATATGCATGCCGAGTAAAAATCATAATTATCTTCAAATATGTTTATTTTCTTTACTTATGTCATTTAATGTTGTACGTAATATTCTTGCACTTATACTCGTACGATGGTGTTTTTATTATTGCTATTTATTATTTTTAATTTCTTCTTTATTTATGTCATTTTTTTATCCCATACACTCATTTTCTTCCTTTTCATTTTCTTCTTTATTTCTGTGATTTACTTGTTTAATGGACTTAATTTTCTTATTACATCACTAGTATAGCAATTATATCTTTTGTTTGCTAGCAAAAATCTGTTCCGTCAACCATATAAATCATTCCACGCACAAACAAAAAATAGTAATTATATGACATAACTACACAGAATGCATCATTTTTATAACCAGAAAATATGTTATCATGATTCAAAATAAAATCACAGCTGAAACATGTATGCACATATGTTGCCAAATGTTTGTATAAATAAAATTTACACTTATATGTAAATGCATGTGTGTGTACGTGTGTGAAATTTTGACCAATTCAGTCAGTAATGACTAGGGTCCTAAGTTCTAAATGCAATATAGATATTACTATTCGAACGGAGAACTTATGAGCCCTTATGAAAATATCAGTAGCAACCGAAAGGTGGATGACAAACACTTGTATTAGATGCATGAGCAGCATTTGAGCGCGTATCTAAATTGGCAAGTATGCTAGCGTTTGCGTCCCAAAAAAAAAAAAAAAAAAGGTCACCAGGTGGTCGAGGAGAAAAATGCGGTCGGAAAAGATGAACGTATAATAAATAGTCGTCAATGCCCGGCGTGTAGTAAAGCAGAAGTGAGAGATTTTTAAGCTGGTGTCGAGACGGGGGAAAATAAAAGCTGTAATAAACTTATTGTGGCAAAAAAAAGCGTATTTATTTATGTTTGTTTGTTCTTGCAACGTTAAACTATTCCCAAGTGTACTGTAAGCTGACATGTTACATATCTTATCAAAGTTTCCAATGGAAGAAGCAACACACCTTGTGACGAATCGTGCAGTAGAAATTTGTCTAAAAAATCTGTGTTTTGGGTAATGTAGATTCAAGGCGTATCACACACATCAAAAGATAAACATACATACCTATATTATTTGGAATTTAAAATGTACATGAAAGTTTTTATATACACATGCGTTTTTCGTCTTATATAGACTTGTCAATGGTGTATTCTTTAGATAAACACAGAAATGTTTTTCCCTTGGGTGATAATTAAATTATCTTCATAATTCGGGTAAACTTATTTCTAACAGGATATAAAATTTCTAAACGTTATCATGTACCACCGATTCAAAACAACAGCTCACTCCAAAAACAGTATTTTTTCCCCATTGTCAAAAATATTGCTCATGGAATTACATCGACCGAAAAACTGTGCCCAAAACACTCAAGTTGAGGACAATTGATCCAAATAACACAAACGTTCAGCTTTTATCTAAAAACTTCCAAACTGTAATTGTTAATGTATTTCTGAATTTTTGAGATGAGGTATGAATGTTTGTGTGTTTTTTATTGTTCGGATAGTTATTCTCATCTGGAGTGTTATTGGCACAACGTTTCGGTCGTTGAAACTTACGACTTTCCTCAGGTGTAAAATCCATGTTGTTTTCAACTAAGAAAAAGGAGTTGGCTCTGTGTTGTGAGAAATCAGACTGTGGGTTTCAGTGAGTGTCCTAAATTAAAAAAATAAGATCAATCCTCAGGAGTCACTTAAAACTTTCTTATTATTCAATTATTTTATGAATCCTTATGCTAATTGTCAATATTAGTTAGAGAATGTTTTACGAAACCGTGGATAGACAGCTTACGTGTGTTTTCATCTTTTTCTAGGAAAATAGAACGATAATATTCAGTGTTGGCATTAGTTTCTTTATTTTCTAAATACGGTGCAAGAGAGCTGACTCTAAAAAAAAGGTGGTTTTTGGGTGGGATTATTTCCATTGGGTTGGGCATATATATTTTTTGTTATTTCTTTTTTCTTTTTTTCTCATATAAATAAATAATTAATGGATTCCAATTCTTATTAAATTCATTACTTGGATGGTTTAGGACGTTGTTGCTATCCACCATATGAGTTGCTAATTGCCAGTGTAATTGCCAATATTTATTGATACACCAAAAAGCTCTAAAACGGCGCCATTATTTTCACAGGCATATTTAAATAGTCCACGATCCACCATTCATAATATTAGGTGGTTAGCAATGATTATATTATGATTTAGCATGACGCGACTGAAGATCAAACCTCGATAGATTAGCAGACACTCAATGCATTGTGCCATATTGGCCAGTAATCATTCGTATATTTTTAGTGTATGTATTATAGACATTTTCTAGTGAGATGACAGAAAAATACAGATGTACTTCTCTCATATGTGTATAGATAAGTACGTTTGTCACATACGTATAGAGTTTCAAACTTTGTAAACATACTTTCTGGGTTTATATACGTATGTCAGGTTATTGATCAAATGAATACAAGCAAATGAAGTTACCTATTCCAATCAAGATTCAGATAAAATCCACCAACACTTGCCTGCAGGCAAACCGCACCTAAATAAGGACAGTTGAACGGAACCATAACAGAGATGTAAACATTATTGAACACTAAACGGTAACCGGAGACAAATATGACTGATTACAACCGTTATTAATGTCGAGCAGATTAAATTGATTTTCCCGAATTAGCATGGAATACGCATTTGTACATTCAAGGATAATTTTCATTCCAGAAGTAATGTTGGCGCCGTATTTGTTGGAGATATAACCATCTTATATCCCATGCCAATTATGTTTTCCTACCTCGGGTGAACGGCCACGTAATAACGCTCAAATGGATACATCGACATGCTATTTATACATAACGATTCTAGAAAATGTTTATGAAATAAGCTATCTTCGGCTACCAAAGCATTACTAATATTACACGATAAAAGCGTTTATTCATATACTACAAAGCTGCCGGGCGTTGTCCAGTCGTAAGATACGCTTCAATATGATATTTTAATTAATACAAATACGTATTTACTATTATAGACAATTCTTTATCGAATATCATATCATAATATATCATAATATATAGTAGTTAGATTAAAACGAATATATACAGTGGGGAAAATAAGTGTTGGACACATCCCATTATTCTTTATTTAACACATTTTTTATGCAGCGAATGACGCGAAAATTTAACTAGAAATAGTTACTAATTTAACAATAACAAATAATTTTAGAAATTGGAACCTTTTAATGCATAACAAAAATTATATAATAAAAACGAGAATATCCGGAAAAAAAGTATTGGACACACTAACACAATTTCATCTAATATTTAGTTGAAACACCCTTATTGGCTATTATAGCTTCGAGACGTTTTCTATACGACGAAACTAATTTGTGACAACGTTCAGGCGAGATTTTTGCCCACTCTTCAACACATACTTTCTTCAAATCCTGAATATTACGTGGATCTCGCTGATGAAGCATGATTTTGAGCTCTCTCCATAGATTTTCTTTAGGATTTAAGTTTGGGGACTGACTGGGCCACTTAAGAACATCTATTTTGTTTTGTACGAAGCAATCGGAGGTTATTTTAACAGTATGTTTGGGATCATTATCTTGTTGAAAGATCCATCCTTGTTGCATACCTAACGCATTGGAAGCAGGCAAGAGATTATTTTCAAGAATTTCCCGATATTTGGCTGCATTCATCTTTCCATCTATAATATGAAGTGGCCCAGTACCATTTGAAGAGAAGCATCCCCAGAGCATGAGATTTCCACCACCAAACTTTACAGTGGGGAGGGTGTCCTTGGGATCGTGCGCTGTGCCATCTCTTCTTCATACTCGACGTATAGAGTTAATGCCGAAAAGTTCCACTTTCGTCTCATCGGACCAGATCACATTCTTCCAGTAATCATCTGTTTTCAATAAGTGGTCTCTTGCAAACTCCAGACGAGCATTAACATGACATTTTTTTAAATAATGGTGTTTTCCGAGGTGTACGCGATTTAAGGCTGTTGCATCGGAGTACATTACTAATCGTTATTTTCGTTACTACTATCCCTGCTTTTTCCAAATTTTTCTGAAGTTCGCCTTGTGTGGTTCTCGGTTGCTGCTGAACTTTTTGTACAATCTTTCTCATTGCTCGATCCGACATCTTGCGAGGAACTCCGGTGTGGGGACGGTTCACGGTTGAGTCATGCACCTTCCATTTCCTAATAAGGTTTCCTATGGTGCTGGCACTGTATATATATATATATATATATATATATATATACACACATATATATATATATTCCAATTTAGAAAAAAAATTCGTTGACAATGCATCTATACTTGAACAAACCAATAATAAACGGAAGCGTGAAATACTATAAGCATTACTAATAAAATCTAAAAACAAATACTATAATAAAATAAACTTTAGCAATAATAATAACTTTGTCTTTTTATTGTTTTGTCTCTCGATGTGTATCCGTTGACATCTTATATGCTTTTATATAGAGTGAAGTCGTTCTCCGTTAATTAACTGTGTCGAACTGTGTCGGATATATACTCGAGAATCAAAGCAATGATGAGAATATAGTAATAACACTCAAAAGTGTTTGTAGAATCATTTATTTTAATGGCTCTGTGAACATTTAAGGGTGCTATTAATTTTAATAAATGGAAAAAAAATATGAATAAAATAATTAACCAATGGAAAAAGAAACTTTATAAATTGTTCAAAACAAGTTAGACTAATTCATCCATGACGATGACTCCTGAAGGATTGGAGAGTATTCAGACCTATGATAAATGTGGTGATTACACCAGCCAGCTCCCGCTAGAAGTGAAAAATGTTATTCGGAAGTTCCAAAAGATTGAACATAGGATAAATAGACAAAAAAAAAAAAAAAGTCTATTTTATTTAATGAAATATGCCATAGAGAAAAAATGCTGCCTAGATATAAACACACACACACACACACATACACACACACACACACACACACACATATATATATATATATATATATATATGACTTGGATATCATCTGTTAGATTCGAAATACAAATATACGACTCTACACTACTATTATTAAGCATTAGAGCCATGCCTCTACTCATATATGTATATATATATATATATATATATATATATATATATATATATATATGGGGGAGATATAAAAGTATGAGATATATATATTTAAAGGAGACTTACGGGGATAATGCAAAGCTCAAAAAACTGCTTATCAGTTTATGCCGAATATCAAAAGAAAAAGAAAAGAACAATGTAAAAATATGTACTTATGCATATAGATTTATTCGTTTATTCAATGAGAATGATACATCAATTAGGGGTGTAGGATTAGTAACACTGTTTATATCATGGTATTTCGAAACTTAATGCTTTCCATCAGAAGAGGTGACTAGAAGATAGATTACATATAAAATGCGCCATCTAGCGATAGGTACACTAGGAGCGAAATAATTGTGCGTGAGAGGAGACTGGTAATATATTGACGCTTTTGGGAGAGAACGAAAGTGACCTCTGTGATAGAGGAGGCATATAGGTTTTATTATAAAATGAAGGTAGGTGTATACAACGTATGCCATGGTTGTTTAAAAAATGTATGCCTATATTCATCTATATTATCTGGACGAATATAGGATAATTCTTTCTCTCCTAATGTAGCTATCGCTGGCCATTGCACCCTTTATAGGTTACCTAGCATCTATTTTATCTAGTATAATAATGCAATTAGATTAAATATAAGAAGAGAACGAAGAAAGAGATAAACAACGAGAACGGAATGGAAAAAAAAAACTAGAAAGAAATGAAGCAACAACGATATGAGAAATAAAAGAAGAAAAAGATAAAAATATTATTATTAAAAACATATTCCGATATACGTTGCATCACTGGAAGATTCACTGTTGGCGTTGGTTTCCACGACATTTTCTCGTCATGATCCTTTATAGAAAAACGTCGAGAATTACGAAATGGATCACGGAAAAGTTTGTCAACATCCTAATTGAAAGTAATTTTTGTAGAACGAACTAAATTCGAACTTGAAACACGCAGGCCGTCAGTTCGTGTCGATATGTCATTGAATTTCTCCATGCAGAAAAAAATTGAACAGATCAACATTCACTGGCGCCTGTTGAACGTTTCGAAAGACAGTACAATTTATGCCAACAGAGTTAGGAGATTGGTTCGTTGATTCCAGAGTGGCGAACAAGATGTCTGTAACAAAACACGATCAGACTTTCACGATTGATGCACGAAAATATTCTGTTAAATGTGTATTTTGAATAGTGCTGACTATATAGAAAAAACAATTCTGGAGAACAAAAATATAATCGTTTTAGTGGTATCATTTCAATTCTCATAGCTCTTAAACATTTTCGTTATTTTAGATTATTTTTGAACGTCCTTCGTATATAATGAATGTATTGTAGTTTCCTCCATTTTAATTTACTGAAACATCAGTGTTTATCAAAACGTGCTTAATGGTATATGGTATATTTGCTTGTACGGCTACATATGTGCATACGTATTTTTACTGCAAGTCATTTCGAGAATCAATCTCTGCAAGAAAAATAATTATCTTATAAATGTTTATTTTCGACTTCTTTTCATACAAAACTGAAAAATTTAGACAAATCAGAAAAAAAAGGAAGAAAGAACAAAATATATTATATAGAAAAGGTGTTGATTAAAAGATGGGCGTGGAATAGGGCGCTAAAAATCTTTGCGGCAAACAGCTTTGCACTAAATCCCTATACAATTTTTTAATAATTCATTTTATCACCCTATCCCCAGATTTTTATGTATTGCTGTGGAATAGAGTGTGGATTGATCAGAGAAAATTATAGGCATTTGCTAAAATATTTTAACTATTTCCCCAACTTCGTAAATTCAATTCCTATAACCGTACTTTAGAAAGTGACACGTCTTCTGTCTCTCATAATCACCATTCATATATCTACTTATACAGAGATATGTATGCACACACACATACACACACAATATACGCACACACATATATATATATATATATATATATATATATATATATATATATATATAGTCATCGACATGATGATGACGTAATGTACTTGCAATAACCCTTATCCCTGAGATGCTTCCGGGCCTTGATAAGTGGTGACCACTGTGTAAAAAAGCAAAAAAAAAACATAGAGTACTGTTTCGCTGTTCGAAGCCAGGATCGAAAGCCAACCGCCCAGACGATAAACCGTCTTTCTAACAGTCGCACTGTTTGTCTACTGCTATGCGGGCAGTGAATTAACACTGTTGTTACATTTTCCAATTACTTAAGCTCCATTTGTTTACACAAAGAGCATCGCTTAATACGGTAATGATAATTTGTATATTACTTCCCAATATGCTCAACCCAAGATAGAGAGCATTATAGTCATGCTATCCAAGCCGGTATCTCCAGGTATCACAGACGAACACATATATTTATCTTCTATCTATCTATCTATCTATCTATCTATCTATCTATCTACCGTACTGTAGTTTACTAATAGGAATTTTGTTTGTGTGCTAGACCGTGTGTCGTAGTTCGTTCCATATACACTCGAAAACGGTTGGGCCAAGTGTTACGAAATATTATACAAATGTATTTTATGTGACTGTACTTAGATTGGATTTGTATCGAAATGTCTTCGATTATTATCGATAATTTGATAATCGAAAAAGATCCGATGAAAGCTGTAACGAGCAATTTTGATAAAATTTAACACCTTATACAGCTTAACAAGTAAATTTTAAAAGTTTCATTACCACGCAAGCAAAACAGTTTTAGAATATGGATCAACAGTTATTTCTTTGATATGACAAAGGCGTGTTCGAAATGAATGTTTCTGTCTAAAGTACAATTAAACCATGATGCTTAACATTTTAATTTAAAGTTAAGTTATTGTCATAGCACAAGCAGAAAGGCCAGACATATAAAATTAACAGTGAGTTTTTAACATGAGAAGAGCGTGTTCGATATAAATGCTTTTGTTTAGAAACCAAGTTATAGCATGATACATAACTTCTGCAGTTAAAACTTTAATTCAAATAATAATATAATAATTAATTTTATAAAATAAACAGTAGGATCTCTCCAGTAAAATGTTATGCCTCCGCCTAGTGTACCGCGAAAAGTCCCTAAGTAGAACAGGCAACCTATAAATTTGATTGAAAATTGAGCGAATACAACGATTTCGATTGACATAAATATATCGGAGTGTTCAACATTCGTGGATCATTTTCAATCTAGGGCACTGTGGAGTCTCCATATAAGTGTTTGTCCATATATATATATATATATATATATATATATATATATATATATATATATATATATATATATATATTGAGTTTTCAAAATATATATGGCAATTTATCGACACAGCATTTTCCGTATTTAATCCCCGTGAGGAACATTAATATTTTGCATTTAAATCGATGTTACTTCGTGGTTTATATATACATGTAGATTTACTAGTCAGCCGACCAGATTCTTTGATATTCAAACTTACTACTTTGATTTACCTATGTATATACATCTGTCTACAATAAGAGTATCCTTATCTGGTTATTTTGTACATTTTTTTAATAAAATAAAACCTTTTACTACATAAAATCAAATTTACGAAAAACGCCAATAAAAGGAAGCAAAACTTATCTCTTTGTTTCGTTAATTTCTATTAGCCTATTTTATTATTTATTTATATCAATTTAGAGCTGTTATATATATATATATATATATATATATATATATATATATATATATATATATAATTATTATCACTGCCAGACAACATTGTAGCCAGCAAGAACAACGAAAGCCAACAAACCGGGAGTCCAAGACTCGAGTTTCGCTCTCATTTGAGCTCATCAGTTAGACACATCCGAACTCAGAATTCGAAACCTAGCCTCATGCATCCGATGCAAGCACTCTACTAACTTCATTCGTTCATGTAAACGCGCCGCACACAAAAAAGTGTTATAAACTATAAGGATTTCGAACAAGGGATATGATCATCGCAATCAGCCTTAACCCAAGTCGATGTCTCACTAGTAGGAATTTATACTCGTATAGATGTCATCACGAGAAGCATATTCTAACGAAGGTAGGTGCATTCCACTGTCCGATTTTCTTTGCGGTTTGCTTGATCAAACTTCCGAAACTCGAGTCTTGGACTTCCGGTTTGTTGGCTTTCGTTGCTCTTGCTGGGTGCAATGTTGTCTGTCAGTGGAAATAATTATACATTCTCTCACACATTCGGAAAATACTTATTGCTCGTTAGGATAGGCTTGACGTGTTGAACGATGAAGTTGTTACCATAGAAAATACGATATAATTCTATTTCCCTTTGATGAAAATTACATTTCTTTTTTTCATTGCAGACCATCTACTAGTTGGTCAGGTGTGTACAAATCCCAAGACCGATAGGAGCTTTCTATGATGTCAGAAAGTGAGACAATATTCAACAAACGAGATCGGAGAGGTACCGGTGTATAACTCATGCTTTTTACTTGACTAATTTATGACAACAAGATCACTGTCAACACCCTGAAAATGCTAATCCGGATGGTTCAAGTTTTTGGCCAAGGTTATGATCTTTGGTATGTTTTCAAGTGAGGGGCATACCATGCTACTTCACATCTTCGAGGTTGGTTTGAAAACCAACACCAAAGTGTGCCTATATGTCCTTAAGGATGCTGTGTAAAATCAAGTGGCCGTGTCAGATCCTGTATATGGCAGCATGACTCGGCCCCATAAGTCCAAATAGACCCAGGATTGGCTTCAGAAGAAGTGCTCTGACTTTGAACATTTCTCTCATTGTCCGTCCTTCCTCACCCGACCTGAACTCGCTGGACCATTTCGTTTGGTCATGCGTCAAGAACATAATCAACATGAACTCCCAAATGAAGCCTGATCGCCGCCATCCACCGTGTATTCGCCGAGCATTCGCCACCGCTAGTTGGAAAGACATGCTCCCAGTTCCGGACCCGTATTAAGGCGGTGATTGAGGCTGAAGGCGGCTACATTGAATAAATGTCAGCTCTACTACATAAAGTTTCCTGAATGCATTCTTTCAATAAGAATTTTAAAATAAAGCTGTTGTGTTGTATTCTTTAGAGCGACACCTTTATCGTTCCACTCTGTAGAAAGAGTTCTGTTTAGAAAAATATCGGTAATACCAATGACAAGTTTAAATTCATTGGATTCATGCGTTATTATGATGATTATTGATAAACTGCATAATATTAAAGAGTTAGTTTCCTTCTATTTATTAAACATAGACCAATACTCATCATCATCCTCATCATCATCAATATCCCTCTTCGCATCATAATCAACATCCTCCATCTCCTCTTTATCATCATCCTGAACATTATCCTCCTCATCATCATCATCATGAACACCCATTTCGTTGTAACTAAACCTTCGTATTATTTTATTTTATTTTTTAACACTATCATATCATCAACACCCTCCTCCTCATTATCAACATCCTCCATCATCATCATGATCATCATCATCATGATCATGATCATCATCATTTTCATTATCATCATCATCCTCATCGACATTTTTCTCCCTTTCTACCCTATCATCATGATCATGATCATGATCATCATTATCATCATCATAATAATGCCTCATAAGAAATAAATAAAACCTTTAAAATAACAAAATACCATTTTCCAGCCATTTCGTTACGATACGCATCGGGCAGAAATTGTACAAAAATAAACAAATTAAAACCAAACAAATAAACAAAAAAAAAATGCTCTTAAGTATCCGTTAATT
>NC_136487.1:133787682-133947682 GCF_053919585.1 Euprymna scolopes | reverse complement strand
ATATAGTAGCGTCCAAAACTAAGGGACAAAATTTTAAAACATAATATTTGTTAGAAGTAGGAACTGCGAAAAGCTGAAATTTTGACAACCGGTTGTCGTTATCATCCATAATCACATACTAAAATTTGAATCATTTGCAAAGGATACAAAAAAAATTATAACAAATATTTATTTATTTTCAAAATAGGAACGTCCAAAAGTAAGAGACGAAATTAAGAAAAACAATGTAAACAGCCAAAAACAATAAAAATACATGTACAATCAATATTTAGTAAATAATCCCTTGCTCTCAATGACAGTTGCACATGTTCGACTACAAGAACGAATCAGTTCTTGACAATCCTCGATACTAATTTTAGACCATTTTGCTTGAAGCCTCACCCACAATCCTCCGTTTTATTGGGATTTCTTTCCATAACTTTCACTCCTAATGCTTTCCAAAGATTTTCTATTGGATTTAAGTCAGGACTTTGCGGTGGCCAATCCATAATTTCGAAATCAAGCTCACTAATGTAACTCATTACCACCTTTGCATTGTGACATGAATCATTATCTTGCATAAAGGTTGCACTATTGGAACCTGATTTCTGTATGATTGGCACAACATGATCTTAAACAATGTTTTTTTATAGATCTGCGCGATTACACGAGTTTGTAACCGGACAAGAGGCGCTGTACCTTGGCTAGAAAACATTCTAAATACCATGACGCCCCCCCCTCCCCAACTAAACAGTTTTCCTAGTAAACTTTTCACTTATTCTTTCACCAATACGTCTCTTTACATTGTTTTTTTTTCATAATTTCCAAATAAATAAAACTTGCTTACATCACTGAAAAAAACTTTTTTCCCAATTCTGATATATCAAAATTACATACCTGTTCGCAAACTCTAATATCTTCGAATTAACTAGTGGTTTCTTCCTTGGGGTTCGATTAAACATCCCTATTTCTTGCAGTCGTCTAGAAACAGTCTGTCCTGACACATTAACACATAAGGTACTATTCATAACCCTTTTAATTTCTGTGCAAAACTTTAAACGCTGCATTATTTGATTCTTCTCTTGCCGAAGTTTTGCGGGGTCTACCGGTTTTAAAACCACTAACTATTTTGCTAGTATCATTATAAGGTTTGACAACCCTGCCTACAACACTCTTGAAACGTTTCACTTTATCTGAAAGCTCTCTAATGGTGTGCTTTTCCTTGTGTAGCTTTACAATAGCTTGTCTCACAAAGTAATCACGTTTTTGGCGTTTCGCCATGGTGCCGGCTGATGCAACGTTTACAAATGACTAAGTTAGACTTATTCTTTAGAGTAAATAAAAAATATTGAATATAGCATACTGTTTACATTGTTTTTCTCAATTTTCCCCTTCCTTTTGAACGTTCGTATTTTTAAAATAAATAATTAATTATTGTATTTTTTCTATCCTTTGCAATGAATAAAATTTTGGTATGTTATTATGGATGATAACGAAACCAGTTGTCAAAATTTCAGCTTTTCACAGTTGTTATTTTTACAAATATTAGGTTTTAAAATTTTGTCACTTAATTTTGGACACTAGTATATATATATATATATATATATATATATATAAATATAATAAACACACACATACTTATACATATATATATACACATATACGTATATATATACATATATGTGTATAAATATGTATATATATATATGTGTGTGTGTGTGTGTTTATTTTATTCAACCTCAGGAGTATTTCATTAAAGATTGTCTTTATAGACGGGATAAACAAATTCCCCAGCCTGTACCATCAGACAATTTAAGACAAAATAATTTCAAGAAAAAGATTTTGGATTACATACGGATATTAGAACTCAAGGCATGGAATAATGATTAAAAAGAGGAGAGTGGTAGGAGAGATTGTACAAAAGGAAGGAAAAGGGAGATAAAAGGTATATTTAAATGAATTAAAATTAGAGATTAGAATTAAAAAAGAGGGAAGGAAAGAAAGTAGATTGACGATGTTAAGAAGTTAAAAGGGATAAAATTAAATAGGGGGGGGGGAAAGGAAAATATGACAAAATAAGAGGAGATAGAAAAGATAAAATGACAGAAATGAATAGTTATAATAAAGCGCTGAAAGGGAAAACGAGTGACGGCTAGCAAAAGTCACCAAAGTCATAATAGGTGAAAGTGTCTTCAAACCTCGGCGGCGGTGGCGATGGTAGGGCGCAGATATAGTTAAGATGCATCTTATTTAAGATGCGTCAATAAAATTAATATAAAATCATTTATACAAAACCAATTAGAGATTATAATTATCAAAAGTAATAAAATGAACCAATAATTATCAAAAGTAATAATTATCAAAAGTAATAATTATCAAAAGTAATAAAATGAACCAATAATTATCAAAAGTAATAATTATCAAAAGTAATAATTACCAAAAGTAATAATTATCAACAGTAATAAAATGAACCATGAGAGGAACCAATTAGAGATTTATAATTATCAAAAGTAATAAAATGAAAGGGAAACAATAATAGAGTCAAGATTAGGGGGAGAAGTAATATAAAAAGATAAAGTTTTCGGAACAATTTAGAGTTTTAATTAACATAGGTTGGGTGATTTTATGTAATAAAACCATAGTAAGGTAAATGTATGATTATAATTATAGATCAAAGTTTAGAGCTAAGGTAATCGCCTTGAGGGAAATAGTGTTTAGTATGGTGTGAAGTTGCTGAGAAGGTGGGATTTCTAATGCCTGCAAACAATCGATGATTCATTTCTCATATTTAATAATTTCTCTCTATCTCTAAAATTAGTAATAAAAACTTTTTCATGCAGACAAACGCAAGAGGAATACGAATACAGAAATTTACAAGTATTAGATATTTTGAGAATTTCCCATTTTATTCAATATTTAGTGAGACACTATTTGAAGCAATTTTCTAGGAGAAATGGCTCTCGTCTTAGGGAAGCTCCATATTTTGCCAAGCTTCTGGGTCTGAGATGTACCTCTGATCTGAAATGGAACACGCACATCAAATCCGTTTCCAATGTCGCTGTAAACATAGTAGGATCCTTCTACCGCTCCAGTAGCTATCTCACTGCTGATACAATTCTCTACCTATATAAAGGCTAGGTACGTCCAAAGATGGAGAACTGCTGCCACATACGGCAGGAGCTGCTAGAAATACTTATCCTGCTTTGGCAAAGTTCTAAGTAGACCGTAGCCTAGTAGGGGATCCCCCTTTTTCCTCTGGTACTTCTTTCCCACAGAAAAGACGTTGCGAGCATGTCTCTGCTTTATCATTATTTTCATAACAAGCGCTCGACTGAGCTCGAATCTTTGGTCCCACATCGTCAAACTTTCACGAAAACACTCTTTATATGTGCCTAAACCGGAACGTAAGTTCTGTTATACAGTTATTATTATTAGTATTAGACGATACCACTTGTGCGCGTATGTTACGTGAGTTCTTATTAGTAAAGATATGAGTCTTAGTGAGAGTTCTTGTCTTATTTTCTATGATGTTGTATCTTAGAGAGAGAGAGAGATGTGTATGTAATGACATATTGTAACACAGACATATAATAACAATACAATTTACCTTTTTGTAGAAATCACAAACACAAAGATGAGCTTTATCACAAAACACATGATGAATTTTATTTCCTTACGACCGGTCGTGATTTCCTCATTAAGAATTCAAAGTTTCACATTTTAGTTTCTGAAGTGACGTCTCGCTTCAGATGTCCGCCTGTCTCTGAGTTTTCTCACTGACCGTCTCCCCGACCAACTAATTCTCACTTCCTATATTGAGAAATCCATGCATCCCGGCCACGTGAGCAAAATTCACGTGTTTCAACATGCGCGACTTTACACGTTTCCGACATTGATTTCCCAATAACCTATTTTTTCTTGTGTTGTTTCCACAAAGGAATTCAACCTACATATCTAATTTATTTAACCCATATTTTATTATCCACATTCTTTTAACAATTGAATAGTTTATTTATTATTTATTTCATCCGAATTAACAATTTAATGGACATTCCATTAAAACCTATTGTTCTTTAAAACTTATGTCCAGGGTTCGATTTCTGCTTTCTCTTATTTTCATTTTAACTAATCTCTCTATTTTTATACTTACATGAGCAGGGGACAGCCCTTATCATGTAACAGTTCCATGAACAAAGCTTCTTTCTATGGACTGCACGTCTATGGAACTCTATCCTGTTTGCTTGCTTTCAGGCTGACTACAATCTGATTGTGTTCAAGTCCAACGTAAACAAGTTTTTGATGACCCCCCTAAGTAATCTAATTTACCAAATTTCCACTATTAACGATTTCTACGATATTATCCCATTTACTACTATACTCTCATTCACCCTTATCCTCGAGATGCCCCCGTGTCTTGATTAGTGGTGACTTTTATGCAAAAAAAAAAACTTACTTGGGGAGGTTTTGTAACTAAATTGTTTATCATATTTAATTTAAACGCCGTATATTGCTACAGTCGTAGAAAAGACAACCAGTTGAGAACAGAAGCAATTCCAGTAAACATTTTCCAACATCAAGGGATATTTTGTGTGAATGGATCAGATGTCGTTTCTTATGAGATTTATCGATGATATTTACGTTAAGTTTACTGGATCACATTTTGTTGAACAACTTGTAAAACAAGCAAATGGATTGCATGTTGCAGTGATGGAAAAGGGTCTGGTGTTTGGTAAAATTTGATGGACTTTTTTTACCCTTTTTAAGATGGAGAAAGTAATGGTTGGGATTATCATCCAAGACGTGATGGAACTAATCCATGTACAGTTGAATATTTATTTTTTTAAAGAGATATAAGAAACTGGAAGTTGTCAGATGCTTTCTAGCTGGGTAGAGGAACCCCACCTTCTTTGTAGTAGACTTGGCAGGATTTTCTACGTACTTATACCAATTTACGTTGCCTGTGAAAATTGGCTGATCAGTTAATACGCTAATCAGTCGAGAAGCTGGCATCAGCTTTTTTTATAAATAATAAAATGGTATTGGTATTTTTTAGATATCGTGTTACATGTGGGATGTTGGTAGACGTTTTTAAAAGCCCCCGACAATGTTATTATTTATTTATTTTCTTTTGGTTCAAACAAAGTATTTAGTTACATTAAAGAAAAACAACCACGTTTTTTGGCTTGCCTGTAATTTCTAATAACATCTGAAATTTCAAGCGATATTTCAAATGTATCAATATTATTTTATTAACCATGCTTAGTAAACAACATATGGCGCAAGAGAAGTCAGTCAAATCATAAGACAGTCCGCGATAAACACTTCTGGGAATTTTATACTTGAATAATTTTTATATCTAGAACGAAAATCTATATATCTATAAATGTGAACATGTCTATGTGTCTGTGTGTGTGTCTGTGCACATTTTCATTCGCAATAACTCTGCCAATTTACAGTCTACAGACTCGAAATTTGATATACAGAGCACTGAGATTTGGGAGAATCTACGTGATCGATTTTCGGCCAGGAATTTGGCTGATAAGGGGTCAAAGTTCAACGATTTGACCTTTGAGAACTCTACCAAACTCCTCCGACAATTTTGGGTCTAAAAACTAGAAATCTTAGATATAGGTTCCTTGGACATGGATCTAACTTAATAACTGAATTTGAGCCCGACACAATAAAGGTTAAGGGGTCATAATAGGGATCAATTTAAAAAAAAACTTGACTGTTTTTTTTTTCTCAGGCGGCACCTCCAAACATCTGGACAACGCCGGGCACCCATGCTACTTAACAAAAAAAAAAAAAACGATTTATCTCATACTGTTGAAATCTACATAATAGGTTTCCTTTAAGATAAATAAAAAATGTTTAAAAACAGCAATGACATCGATTTGACGTTCTTAAGTATCTTTTTCGCATAATTAATAAAAAGCAAAATACTTTATATCCAGATGCAAATCTATTGGTATCCTCTAATTACTTTCATTGCTTTGTTTCTTCTAATATATTGTTTCTTTTGCTTTTCTTTTGTTTTCCTTAAGGACTCAGTTACGTTTATTTCGTTACTGAGTTTTTAAATTATTATATTTTCCATATTTCATGTTGTAAATAAAATTACATGCCCAACACAATATTATTAATAAACTATACGACGATATAAACATAAGAATATATATATATATATATATATATATATATATATATATATATATATATATATATATAGTTCAACTCTCTATTACGTATTGTGCTATTTTATTTGGTTAGAATTAAATTTTCTATGCATAAATACTATTATTTATATTAGTTTGAAGTTTACCATTGCATATATATATATGGGTAAACACGACATCCTTTTGATTTCATTAATATATATATATATATATATATATATATATATATATATATATATATATATTGTGTGTGTGTGTGTGTGTGGGTGTGTGTGTGTGTGTGTGTGCGTGTGTGTGTAACGTGGCCGTTACTCTTTACTTTAGTAATTCATAAAAATAAAACTAGAAATAAATGAAATCCGGGTCGGCACACTTTTATTGCCATTATTTTCGGCACCATTTTAAGTCTCTCACTACCACCTGCCAATTTTAGGCTGGACTACGTCTCCTCTTCTTTCGACAGCAAGCTGGGACATCCGGCCCATTCTCGTATACGCTTCTCACGTCCGTCTCCTTCGGCGCCGACTTTGTTTTTCTCCCACATGGTCATTTTTCTCCTTCTATTTCTTTTTTTTTCTTTCTTGCACGTTTCCTAATTTGCATATGTATTTTTTCGGATATTGTTTCTGCTAATCTCTTTACAGCCAGTCATCCTTCTATGTTACATATCAGCAAATATTAGTTCAAGTTAAACGGGATCCGATACTTTTATCCCTTTCTAAGTTTGAACGAAAACTCACTAAGAGATTCTGATTAAACAAAGTCAGCTCATTGAGTTTGATCATGAAGCAATATTGTACGACGAGTATTGGTATTAGGAATAATATTATGAAATACATCTCTGAGTTCTAAACCATTCACAGTAAGAACTCTCTTTGCTACCACAACTGTCTTATGTTTTCATTAATATTCAATCACTACTTTTCAAGGGAAATATGCACTAAAGGATAAGCATTAATGTTACGGAAATAATGTGAGTACGAACAATATACTAAGAAATGGTATAGACCGGTGATTACTTATGGAGCAATAATGTGTTACATTCTGATCAGCACGCATTGGGATTTCTTTCATAGATAAAAAAAATCTCGCAATCAAGTTTTGTTCAGGAAAATTTTGCTTACCGTTAGGCACATGGAGTGAGAAACTAATGTATTTTTTCGGGATTTTGGTGTGAATGCGTTCTAACAAAAATTAAAATGTGTAGCTTATTTAAATACCATCAAGTGAAAGCAAGGGAGTAGAATAGTGTAAAGTTAAAAGAGAGTGAGAGAGAGAGAGAGAGAGAGAGAGGGGTTGGAACAGAATAACCACTCGATTTCGAACACGATGTTATACTCTATCAAGGCAAGTGCTGTACAGAGTACTCTCGTTCCTTGACAGTAGTATTGCAATCTTGAAAGTATATAATAATATAGGTAGAGGATTACATCGGGAGTGACTTCCTTTCTGAAATGGTGGAATAATCCAGCCAAGTTTTTGCCAACTAACTACAGTTATATATATATATATATATATATATATATATATATATATATATATATATATATATATATATATAAAATAAAAATTACAATTAAATTTACCAAAATGATTCAAGATAGTAAAATTAAAGTATATTATAAATATTAACGAATTAATATTTATAAATTTATCTCAGCCAGATGTAAAAGCTCGATAAAACCAAATAGGAGATAGAGCTTATAATACGAGCAAACAGTTAATAAAACCTGTTAAAAACACTTTGAAATGAGTTAAAAACATATTTAATCTAAAAAGGAAACACTAGATAAGTGGATACTTTCCTTCTCATCAGAGGGTAGGAATTAGCAAAAGTATTTTGCTAATTCCTACCCTCTGATGAGAAGGAAAGTATTTCTTCGAAACTCCGCGGATTAAGGACTATCCACTTATCTAGTGTTTCCTTTTCAGATTCAATATTTTTTAAAAACTCATTTCAAAGTGTTTTATTAACTGTTTGCTCGTATATATATATGTATATATATATATATATATATATATATATATAACTACTTAATTTACTCACATAAAATTAATATACGAAAGTATATATTTATGTGCAAACTTTAAGTATTTACTTCAAAAGTGCTCAATACGTAGGTAGAGCTAGTTAGTAAAATTTATAAAATATATATGGCGATTAAGTTTCACTGAATATTCCGCGTTTCATCCACTCTAGGACTCCTCAGGCGCATAAGCCTGAGGAGTCCTAGAGTGGATGAAACGCGGAATATTCAGTGTAGCTTAATTGCCATATATATTTTATAAATTACTACTATACATATATATATCTTTCATTAAAAGTTAGTGTAGAAATCAAGTTTGAACGGTTTATCAAAACAAATGTTTTTTAATGTAGATATCTATAAGTTTTAACTGGGAATTTGTTTTAAAGACAACCTAATATATTTTAAATTTATACATTTATAATAACATCGATTATGCAGATGGATACTTACAGTGGTTATACTATATTTAATGTTTCCATATTTATTGAAACAGATACTTCATAAAATTAATTTAATATATATATATATATATATATATATATATATATATATATATATATATATATGGAATGTGATAGCATTCTGGTAAATTGAACTATATACATATATGCAATGAAACTACAGCACATAATGTGACTAATCGGGAGACAAAAAGATACGTTAACAATAAGCTTTTAATAAAAGAATACGCCATCTTGTTTGTATACGGATGGAAAGTCATTATATAGATTGTGTAATACAATAACCAAGTAAATAAAAAGCCGGAGTTATTTCTAGACCAAAGACTATATAACTAAAACACTATTAGTATAACTCATATAAGTTATAAAAGTTATATAACTTATATAAAATCAGTTTAACTAATTTTGAATAGACGCATTCAGCGTTTACTTTTTACTACTATTTGATGAAGAGATATATCTTGAAATATATCAAGGAACATGATTACACACATTACTTCACTGTGTAGGAATTAAGTTAGATTTATATAACAGTAAAAAATTACCCACATTCTTTTCGTGCTCCTTTCCAACACCATTTTATGTGAACCTTTTTTGCATTTTAACTACATTCTGTTACCTCAATGTTTATTTGTATTCATGTATTTTCATTTAATATTTTATATTTAATTATTTTGCAACCCTCTTTATGTTGCCTTAATAGAGTACAACATAGACTTTGTGGCTTCGTGGGGGGGATGCCCTATTCTCTTCCCTGCAACCTCTCTCCCACAGAAGAGACGTTGCGAACCTGTCTTTGTTTTATCGTTACTTCCATGGCAAGTGCTCATCTGAACTCCAATCCCTGATCCCCCTACACAATCTTTCACGATAAACACCCGTCTAGCTGAAACCACAGTAAACAATTTTCCCCACTCTTTAGCTGTGCCAAAACCAAAACGTAGATACCACGAATAACGCTTCTTTCTTAGAAGTGCACGTCAGTGGAACTCTATTCCGCCTGACTGTTTCCCACCTGACTACAACTTGGATGTCTTCAAGTCCAACATAAACAAATTTCTGATCAACAGCCCACTAAAGTAAGACAATGCATCAACTCTCCAATACTAACGATTACTACGATACTATCCCATTGATTATTGAATACGCAATAACCCTCATCCCCGAGTGGCTTCCGGGTCTTGATAAGTGGTGCCTTCCATGTAAAAAAAAATCACATACTTCCGGATAGTTTTTTTCTCCTGTATAATTTTAAAGTGATTCCACACCGTTAAACGATTCTAGCACTGTTAACAGTATAAAGAATTTGCATTACTATTGCACAATACTTAACTACTTCTCCCTGTACTTCGTTCTCTTAGCAACGGCGGTAATTTACACAGATTTAATAGAGTTTATTTTTGTCGCATGGTTTTTGTAACATGCACAATTAATATTTCTCTGGTACATAATTGTGAGAAGGCCACTCACGATTACAAACTTCTAATAGGGTTTTTCTACGCTGCACAATTATGACAGGGGTCTTATGTGTTACACACCTTTAACAGGATTTGTCCCCACCACACAGTAATAAAAATGTCTCGTCCAGTTATATATTTTAAAAGGCTTCTTCTCTGTTACATAATTGTAACAGATTTCCTCGCGGTTGTAAACTTTTAATAGGCTACTTTTACGTTACACAATTATGACAGATGCCTTGTAAGTATTATACTTTTGACTAGCTTTATTTCCATGACACAGTTATAGCAGGGCATTACACGTTTACCTACGTCTATCAAGTTTTTTTTGCTCTTAAATAATTGTATCAGGTCCTTTTTCGATTGTAGAGTTCTAGTAGACTTTTTCTCTGTTGCACAATCATAACAGGAACCCTTTGCTTCACACACTTCTAACAAGATTAAAATCCGTGACACAGTTATGACGATACTTCTTGCTTACATGTTCTTACAGGCTTTTTCTCTGTTATACAATTAGGATAAATGAATACATATCTAAAGAAATGGCAGAAGCACTAGAGGATGACCTCCGATCAGTAGTGTAATGGGGGCATAAATGGATGGTCACATTCAATGCTGCCAAGACAAAACTCGTTTTCGTCAATAATTACAAGAAACCTTCTCTACCACCAATAGCAATGTCCAATGGCTCTTTATCTGAAAGTGCATCCTTTAAACTCCTCGGCCTAACGCTCTCAGGAAACATGAGTTTGAACAATTACATCGAGAGTATCGCCAGGATCGCTGCGAAGAAGGTAGGTTCTCTCTACCGTGCTAGAAAGATACTAACGCCCGAAAGTATCCTATACCTCTATAAGGCCACCATTCGCCCATGTATGGAGTATTGTTGTCATATTTGGGCTGGTGCATCTACCAGTAGTCTCTCGCTCATAGAAAAGGTTCAAAAGAGAGTCGCCAATCTGATAGGTCCTGAACTGTCATCTAAACTTCAGCCCCTGTCCCATCGACGAAATGTTGCATCCCTCTGCCTTTTTTACAAGTACTTTAACGGTGAATGCTCTGACGAACTGCAAGCACTTGTGCCCCCTCGACGTAAATACCCCCGACACACCTGACAAGCAGCTAAATCCCCCTTCCTTTCACAGTAGAGATCACTAGATCCTCCAGTAGTTTCTTCCCCAGGACAGCTAGACTTTGGAATTCCCTACCGGGTCCCTGCTTCCCCAACCGTACTGACATGCAGAAGTTCAAGTGTAACGTGAACCGACATCTTGCTACCAAACCTCCTACACATTACCCCTGATGTCCATGTCCCTGATAGTAGCCCCCCCTACAACAAAGTCGCAATATGCCTTGTTTGGGGTGAAAATGTAAGTAAAAAAAAAGGTTCCTCCGTGTTACACAATTGAAACCGGCTTCTTCTCTATAATAAATGTATAGCAGGGGCCTATTCTGTTACATTCGACCAACGTATTTTTTTCCGTAAAGCAATTATGACAGAATCTCTCTCTGTTACAAAATTCTAAAAGGCCACACACCTGTTACATAATTATGACAGTGTACTTTCATGTTACTTTTTTTGTACAGACGTTTCTGTTACATTATTCTGATATGTTCCTTCATTTTGCTTCACATTTCTTACACGGTTCTCTTACGTATATCAATTTTGCCATAGATCTTCCATATTTTATAATAAAAGATCATTTTAACAAAAGGTAAGTTACGTGACTAGCGAAGCGCTAAATCTCGAATGTTAATTGTCACTGACATATTTGACTAACAACTCGAGGCATACAAAAAAGAAAACGAAAACGTTGGGTAACACAATAACATCATAACAAGAGAGGTAAATGACAAAACTGATAGAATGTGACGTAATGTTGGCAAAATGTCCCGAGGACAAGCGGGTTGTTTCCCCTTTGGTAAAAAGCCAAAACCTTGTTCCTATTCAAGCGAACGAAGCGGGCAATATTTTTGGCGTTAAAATGACGTCGTCTTATTTAGAAATATCAATAAAAAAAAAATAGCAATGCTTTCAATCAGAAGTGTTCCTCAAAATAAGTTTCACAAATTGGGAAAAATTAATGAATAGTATTCCTAGATTAAGTAAATCATGAGATAATTTGTATACATATGTATTTACATATATGCATTTGTTGCTGTTAATAAAATATTAATTTATATAAAAATGTCAGGACATAAAAAAGGAAATTTTAAAACTTATTTTTAAATGAATTAATTACGATATCAGGCCCATTATTATTATTATTATTATTATTATTATTATTACTATTATTATTATTATTATTATTATTATTATTATTACTATTACTATTATTATTATTATTATTATTATTATTACTATTATTATTATTATTATTATTATTATTATTATTATTATTATTATTATTATTATTATTATTATTATTATTATTATCCGAAATCTCATGGATAACAATCTGTGTTATTCCCTGGACAACGAGTCTCCTCTGGTTTCCAGTACTCTCCACGTCTTTCGATATCATTTGCAAATAAATTTGCATTATCGCAACAGCTGTTTGCCATTGATTCACCGTCGGCAGCGGCTATTAGTCCTCACTGGAGTTTGAGTGGCAATAAACATTCTCAAGATCCTAGTTCTCTTCGCACTTATACAGTGGAGGTCTGGTCAGTGCTCACTCTTCGGGATTTTCTTCCTCCTGGCTCTACTTGGCTATTCGGTCTCACTCTTTTTGGGCGGGGGCAGAGATTTGGTAATGGGGAATGAGGGTGCGGTTAGAAAACTTATAAGTATGCAGCTTCAGTGTTCTTGGTTCCATGTAGCGCTTCATGTTTTGTTTCTGCAGCAGTTTGTCTGGCCTGCGCTAGAGGTTCATGTGTGTTAGTCTCCACATTCAAGGGTGTTCATTAATATTTCAGCTGTTTTCATTATTGTTGTTCGTTATATTTTTCCAGTCATTTCTCTGATTCCAATTTCTTCCATTCTTATTTCAAAGTTTTTCGGGTTTGTTCCCATTGCTTCTATTACTTTCAGCTCTGTGGCTAGCTTTGTGTATTTGCTGCGTTTCTCCTTTTCTTTGATATTCATTCTGTGGTCAGCTGAAATAGCAAAGTCTACTATTTGACAGAACTTTTCTTGCTTGTTAATTATTACGACATCCGGTCTTCTTGCGTGGATGGGTTTATCAGTTTTTATATCCATGTCCCATAAGATTTTGTGATTCTCGTTTTCAACTACTGTTGCCGGCGTATGTTTGCACATTCAATAAGTCCCCCATTAGAACTCTTTATTTTCGACATAATATTATTTTTTACGCTATTATTTTCTCCTTATGAGATGATAGCTGAAAAACGCTCTTGAGAAACTTCCGCCTATTTTATTCAAAACTGTATATAATTTCTGTACCTCCAAACATTTATATAATTTAGTTTCTAGACGTTTTCTTGTTCTCCTGAGGTATTCCTTTCCAATTCCCTCTTTCATGTCTGTGGCTTTGACGGTGTCTACTTCCAGAACTCACAAGTATTAATAGGCGTCTTATTCCCCTAGGGCCCTAATCTCCGTTTGGGTTGGTAGTTCCGTGCCTAAATTTTCCTTTCTTATAACTAGTAGTGCGCACTTTTCTATACCAAACTCCATTTGGATGTCCTGGCTGAAGATCCTGATAGTCTTTATTAGTGTCCTCTTCGGTCCTTGCAAAAAGTTTCAGGTCGTCCATGTATATAAGGTGGCTCATTTTTTCCTCTCTATTAAAGAACTTGTATCCAGCTTGGCTCTTTCTCAGTATATTGTTCAGGGGCATCGTGTCTATGATGAACAGCAATAATGATAGTAAATCTCCTCTGAAGATGCCTTTGTATGTTCATTTCTGTTATGTGTCAATTCCAGCCTGCATTTTCTCATTGTAGTTTCTATCACATTGATGATCCTACTTGGTATATTATACATTTGTATGCATTCTATTATCCATATTTGCGGCATCCAGCCGTACATTTTTTGTACTCGATCAATCCCATCACTTAATTCTTTCTCCTTTTTACCTTCATTAGGATCTTTAGATCTATGTATAGCAGATTGGGTCTTCCTCTATTTCCCATCTAGCAACCTTTCTGTTCCTCAGGGCGAAGTCCACGATTATTCAGGGAATCGTAGATTTGTTTGCTGATATGCTATTAATATTTTCCTCATAGTGGGTGAGCACGTAATAGGCCTATAGTTGCTGTTTGAGGGGTCCTTTATCTGTGTCCTCCTGTATCATTGTGGTTCTGCCTTTTGTAATCCGATCTGGCACATTTGTTATCTGTATACATATTTCATTTTTGGGCTAGTTTTTCGTGTAGTGTTGTGAAAATTATTATTATTATTATTATTATTATTATTATTATTATTATTATCATCATCATTATTATTATTAATAATATGATTATTATTAATATAACTATTATTAGTAGTAATATTATTATTATTAATATGATTATTATTATTGTTATTACTATTATTAATATTACTATTATTAATATTATTATTATTATTATTTACACTGTTATTAAATCCTCTATGAACAAAATATAGCCTAACTAAAAATTGAGTATATTTATTGAATTAGCACCCACCCCGTTGATTTTACTTTACCGTTGAGTTAATTGGAAATGACAAATATTCTTTCACTGGATTACATTTGCATAATTATTGTATTTGTTTACGAAAATAGACAAACAAGAAATAAATGTAAAAGCAGTTAAAATAAAAACGGTTTTCGGACAATGCAGTGAAAATCTGATTTAGTAAAAGCTAAAAATTCGTTTTTTGTTGATTTCTTGCATTTGAATTCTAAACGATGTGTATATCTGATAGTTTTAATTACTTTAAAATTACTTTAAAAACAAAACAATGCGGATATATATATATATATATATATATATATATATATATATATATAAAGAGAGAGAGAGAGAAAGAGACAGAGAGATTATCTTATGTATTAATCCGAATTCAACGTTTAATAGATCTTAAAAATCTTTCACTTTCTTCGCAATTCTTTGGTGGCCCTGAGACAGATTTAAGCAAATGGAGCGAAAGAACTAAGAGAGACTCGAGGGGTATATAGACGAAATGTTACGCTGCATAACGTAAAAACAACAATAATTACGATTATAAATATTAATATGGATATTTTACGACTAGTTGTGCTAAAAGGTGGATATTTTACGACTAGATATGTTACACGGTTGATATTTTACGACTAGATATGTTGAAAGGTTGATATTTTACGATTAGAGATGCTAAAAGGTGGATATTTTACAATTAGAGATGCTAAAAGGTGGATATTTTTACGACTAGATATGTTGAAAGGTTGATATTTTACGATTAGAGATGCTAAAAGATGAATATTTTACGACTAGATATGCTAAAAGGTTGATATTTTACGACTAAATATGCTAAAAGGTGGATATTTTACGACTAGATATGATAAAGGTTGATATTTTACGACTAGATATGCTAAAAGGTTGATATTTTACGATTAGAGATGATAAAAGGTGGATATTTTACAGTTAGAGATGCTAAAGGTAGATATTTTACGATTAGAGATGCTAAAAGGTGGATATTTTACGACTAGATATGCTAAAAGGTTGATATTTTACGATTTGAGATGCTAAAAGGTAGATATTTTACGATTATGTATGCTAAAAGGTTGAATAATTATATAAATGCAATTTTGTCTGTATGTGTGTGATTTCGGTCCTAATAGACTCCGAAACGGCTTAAAAGATTTCCTTTAAAATTTACAGAACTTTAGCCTATAAGTCTGGGATTAATCTTAGTTAAGTTTAGTCTCAGAATACCCCCGATAATTACCGATGATCGATAATCGAAACCGTGTTTTTAATTTATCTATTATCGGTAAAGCCAGTTTTTCATGCCGTGGCTTAGTAACAAAGGATATTCTATTGAGGGTAAGTTGATAACGTGTTTTTTTCTTTCTTTTTTATGACGTGGTTTGTAGGTTCAAACCCCGCACGTAAATCTCTTAACTTTTTTCATTCACTGCAAAGAATTTTATGAGACTTTAGAATTTACATATTTTTGTATGACATTGTCTATAGGTTCAACCCCCGCACGTAAATTTCTTAATGTTTTTTCGTTAACAGGAAGGAAGTTTACATAATTTTTTTTATATAAACGAAACAGTATGTTCTCCAGAGTGCAATGTAAAATAACATACATTTGGGACTAAGTTACTGTATGGAGGCATGTGAAGCTGTGATTTCACGGATTTCGATGACAATAAAAATATAGGAGGGTGAACTATTCGTTGATCATCATTTAATCCCATGCAACGTCGGGTCTCCCTGCTAGTTATTATATAATAATATTAATAATATAGTTATTATAAAGATAATGTTAATATTATAATCAAAGTGATGTGTAAATAACTTTATTATAGTTCTATAGTATATTCATACAAATGACTTATCCCCGATGGCGTTTAATTTCATTCGACAAATCAAGCACTATAGATGCTTAAAGACTCGTTCATGAATGCGCAATCTTGATTCAAACTAAGCATCTTTATGAACCTTATTAGATAGATCTCCCTCTGTTTGATTGTTTTGCTGTAGGCGATATACCAAGGACAATGTGTCCAACCTGCACACGAACAGGTTAGAGAAGTTAATGGAAGTAATTACTGGTTTCATTAGGAGATTTTGCCGATGAATATGTGAGCGGTTAATAGGGATCTTTGCGAATAAAATAAATTCATAACTGTGTTTATTTCAAACATACGAGGTTCGTTCCAAGGATAAAGCCGTATATTTTCTTTTTACTTGGAAAGTTGAAGAGCTGTGAAAACGGAAGTAGTACTGTTAAAACATGCGGATTTTCAATGGTACAGAGTTTCATTTTCTTATATAGTCACCAGCATTCTCAATGAACGATGGCTGTGCATGGGCGTCTGTCGTGCCATGCAAAATCATTATCAAAGTAATGCCTCCTATATATTTTTATTACTAAAACGGTTGAAGACGTGTGAGATGTACCATTAAAACGAGCGAACTTTTGTGTTCCAGAATTTAATTTTCTAAATAATCACGGCCATTCCCAATGCATTTTCGCGATGAATTAAATCACGCATTTGTTCTGGCAAACGCGCACGACTTGGGCTACGTTTTTAACAGTGTCATATCCTTAATATCTGCAATTGGATCAGCATAAGAAGGCGCTTTGCAATCCTTTCTGTTTCATTCGACGAAATATAAAAAAAACGAAAGGAGGCATTACTTTTTGGACACATTTCGGATAATAATATGATTGTTTGCAATAATCTGCGCGATTATGTGTGTCAGACGTAAGAATTTACAGAACTGTATACTTACATTTTCACTATTAAACTTTTAAAAAATTGCCAAAAACAAGATAAGTATGCTTTAGTTGCTATGCAATAAAATGATAGTAAAAAAATATTCACAGAAGATTGGTATGAAGGGCTTCTCACGAAAATCAAATTATATGGTATCTCTTGACAAATTTTCAACATAATCAGACTCTTCCTTACAAAAGAGAACACCTTGGGTTGTGCTCGATGTCAGTACGTCTAAACTATATGATAAGAATGTAAGAGTGCCCCAGCGGTCGATCTTTCAACTTTTATTATTTATGGTATTTATATATGACCTCCCTGATTAAATTGTTCCTGCTATTTGTTGATGACACACATTAGGAAGCATAGGAATGTACACGTATCCAAGGCAATGACTGAAACCTTAGGAAACGACATTTAGTCTGTAGAAGAATAGGGTCGAAAATAATGGTTAACATTTAATTCTACAGAGATTAAGCTTCTTTACTTAAAAACTAATAAAAAAAACAACACTTCTCCTGGCAAATAAACCCTATTTGAATGCCTATCTTTTAAGCTTCCTAGTAACATGAATTGAAACAGATGCATTAGCGACACTGTCAAGACAAAGAAAATGGGTTCTCTCTTCTCTACTAGTAAATCGCTTACGTAAGAGATCATTCTATATGTTTACAAAATCGCGGTTCGTCCATGCATAAAGTATTATTTCCACTTCTGGCCTGGTGCATTTAGCACACTCCTATACATAGTGCAAGGATGAATCTTAAATGTAATAGGTTTCGCACTGTTGCCCAATCTCCAGCATATGTCTCATCCCCGCAATGTCGCATTGTTGTACATGTTTTATAAGTATTTTAATTAAATGTGCCTTTATGAACTCATAAAAATTCTATCGCATCGATTTCCATACTCCTAAATAACCTGACAACCATCAAAACCCCAACCCCTCACTATTGAGTCCCCTAGATGTCGAGAACTTTCTACTCTTATAGGTTTTCCCTCGGTCTGACAGACCTTTCAGTTCGTCCCTGATTCTTGCTTTCCTGACTGTACTAAACTGTGGAAGCTGAAATGTAATGTCAACAAGCATCTAGCTGCTCAACTCCCAACCATCCACTGTTAGACACGGTTTCAACTCGTAGTAATTTACGATCTACGTTGCAGTATGAGTGTTGGGATAAAAAATTAAAAAATAATAATCTAGTACCAAATAGCTGTCTAAATTGTTACCAAAATCCTGTGTCGTAGATGCTTTTACTACATATCACGGGCACCCATTCCAAGTTCCACTGGCCGTTATTGAAAATGGCTGCTCTGTTCACGTTCAGTTGAAATCGACAGTAAAACCGTGTCTAGTTATACCCGAGTATATCCCGTTTAGGGTGCATGGCGTTAATATTATACTTTCATTGTCATTGAAATCAGTAAGGCCGCCCAATCTTCTATCAAGTCGATTAATTGCCTGTTCTAGCCGGAAAACCAACACGCTGCACTGCAAGGAAGCCTACATCCCCCCCCAGTAATGTAAGCCACAATTACATAACATAACGTAACATGCATTCGTAGCCAAGATTTAACTCAGTACACAAGTTTGTAGTATAATTACAAATCTTGTCCGTAGCTAGATGGGTTTCCTACCACGGCTTAAGAGAGGACCATCTACCCCCAGGAGAACCATAGACCGCGCCAGTTTCCTAACCTGGTATTTTATCTCTCGGTACATGCAGCTCTTTGCCTTCTCAGATAGTCAGCCATCTGATACTGGCCAGGCTCGACGTTGCTTAACTTCGATGATCTGGCGAGGCCCGGTGGTAGAACGTCATCTGGCCAGACTCGATGTATCAACGTGATTGTGTCGTAGGCCATAATATACTGTAACCTACACTGCACTGTACAGAATCTAGTGTTGATTTTATGAAAGTTTTTTTCTTTTTATAAAATGGCTTGAAGTTTAATTTAAAATGCAAAAGTCAAATACCATGAATCGTTTGTGCTGCTAACAAAAGCATTCTTTCGATCGCACCTCTCTCTCATCAATGAACCTACTGGTGATTTAACACGCCTGGGCTTTCTGCTTGTGTCGTGATGAAACTTATTAAATCCACCTATGAGATTATACTGTATGGAACTATTTACTTTCGTCAAAATCGAACAATTAATTCTTTAATAAGAATTTTCGATTATCGATTTCGATACTAAAAGGAGGTATTCCGATGGAAAACCTATATAACAGTCTTATATAGATTAAGTGTATTGGTGTGAAATTTTATTAAAAATATATCACTCACACACGCACACGCATACAAAATGCTTTATATATATATATACGTAGAGATTTCATCACGGTTTTTAAGATTTACTAGAACGTGAATAAGACTCAGCCAATCTATTGATCGAATGAAAAGATTTATTCTACATATATGTCTCGTATGAAGATTAAAATCAATATATAATGCTACGAAAATGTTTGTTTAGAAACAATATGCTTATCATCATTCAAATCCGTTATATGTTATTTATCTTAGCAATAGATTACATTATAGTCTTAAGGAATTGAAACTGGATGCGTATAGTTTGTTTAGTGAGTTAGGACTATGCATAAAAATTAATGTCAATCTGACTAATTTAGAAATGACAATGCTGATCTCATCGTCAGACTTTCTTTCTGCCAATTTATATCAGATCTCATCACAGAATACGTATTTTCTACACAGAAGGTGACCATCTTCATTAATTTAAGTAAACGATCAAATCGATCTTTAAACCAAATTGAGAAACTGCATCAATAAAGTACATCACTTAATGTTTCACTGTATTTGCATGCACTGTGCGTAAGTATTTAAATAGGAAAGATAAGTAATAATGAATGTTTCTCTTCCTCTGAGAATGTTTATTAGCATAGATGAGAATCGTTCAATGTAGCAAAAAGCTTACAAGATGAAGGCAAGTGAAACGAAAGTTGCGTTTGGCAATATCACAAAGAATACTAATCCGTTTTTGGTGAGGACAGCTTTTGTTTGATTGCATTGAAATCACGGCCAAATAAAACATTCTGATATCTTTACCACAATACGCCCGACAATCTCTATTAGTTTCTTTCTATTTCATACGATTTTTTTTCCTTTTTGTTTCTCTCTGTAAACAAGACCATTCCCTCGACAGCGATGGGCGCCACTAATACAAATACTTAAAATAAAAATGTCCTTTATAAATGCAAAGAACTTCCAAAATAAATCATTGTGTGATTTAGAAACACGCGGGCTATTTATTAAAATCTCTTTTATCTATGTCCTGAAGTAAAACTCATCTAAGATATACAAAATGCTTCAAAAGGTCATCAAGATTATTAATCAGGCTTATTTCGTTAACTGATGCACTGGTAGGCACTGCTATAAATAATAGTCTTAATTAAGAAAATGTACTGTGAAACATTAATGTTGTATTTCCATGCACTGATATATAAAATACAAGAAAACGTTTTTATTCGAAGTGACAGTTATGTAGAGTTGGATGTTAGGAGGGAGATGTACACCTGGTAATTCGATAGGTTAATTATTCGTAGGCCGAACTCCTCAGCTAACTACGATCTCCTTTTAAGTTGTTATTGTATAAATATTGGTGACCATTTGAACCGCCCAGTTTGGATTGCCTTGTCATTACAGTCATATCCTATGGTCGTTTTATTCAGCCAATTCCATTTCATTGGTGTGACTAGAATTGATTACACCTGTGTAAGCTTTCGCCGAAAATGGCTTTAAACCACTATTATCTTTTAACTTATCTTCTTTTTGACAATTGCCTCATTTAGTTGCGTCATAACGTCTTTGATTGTGTCAGGTTAATAACTTCTAAGCATATTTTACTTCAGTTGATATATTTTTAATATTTCTTGCACGTGCATGTTCGTGTAAAGATTTCCCGGTATGCACATCCTTTGTATTAAAGAATATGTCATTTCAAGAAAATTATTAAAATTACGTTTTGGAACATTTGATAATTATCTTAGTTTTACTAACATTTGTCGCCAGGTGTTTTTTCTTTTGATCGAAATGATTTCTCGATATACACTGTTTAGATTTTCAACATTTTTATTCGATTAATCAGGACGAGAAACAACAACAACAACAACAACAACAACAACAAAAAATAAAAAAAAACTTTACAAAGACCCTCAGATGATTGTTGATTATCATGCTGTTAGATGTTTGCCTGCAAATAGGTTTCACAGACATGATCAGCATCTATCTAAATTTTAATTTGCGGAGTTATCTCAACCATAGTGTTTATCAAAACAATCGTTAAATTATTCATTAACTGCGGCGGAACATCGCATATTTTAAAAATATATAAAAAATAAAAAAAAATGTCCGAATAAAACTATGTAAAATTATTGGCAAGGTATTACATTTTTATACATTACTTTGTACAATTTATAAAAATGCACTTTGAAGATAAATAAATTTCAAATTGAATATTGTACCTTTATTTTTAAAGTATATAGTAAAAACATTTTGTTTAACAATTATCATGCCTTGGATGAAATGCTTTTCTAACTTGTATATATTTCTGTAGAAATATATTTTCTTATAATTAGTCCTCGCGCGAAAGAGAAGGACACAAAATGTTTTAAATAATGATAATAATAATAGAATAACAATAACAAAAACTTTTGCTGGCGAAGACTACTATTGGCCGTAACCAGTTATACACTTCTTTTGAAATTCTCTACGTCGTATTTGGACATGGATTTTACGAATATATACTTGAACGTTAGAAAAAACACATACTGTTCATGACAAATATAGCTTTTTTGTACTTAAACAGGTACAGATATAGCTTTTTTGTACTTAAACAGGTACAAATATAGCTTTTTTGTACTTAAACAGGTACAAATATAGCTTTTTTGTACTTAAACAGGTACAAATATAGCTTTTTTGTACTTAAACAGGTACAAATATAGCTTTTTTGTACTTAAACAGGTACAAATATAGCTTTTTTGTACTTAAACAGGTAAGATTGTAGAATGAATGTAAATGTAAGTACGATTTCATCGATAGGATCTTTCAGTGTGTTTATAAACCACTTTCAAAATTAATTATTTATTTTCAAATATGATTAATGTTTTTAATATCTACGCGTAATTACACTTTATTATTTTACACTTTATATAGATACGCAGTATTTGAACTTCTGTATATACAACTGCATACAGTTATATGTAATCCTCAATTCACTGTATTTAATTAATATATGGCACTGTAAAGGTAATTTTTTCCCCTGCCCATAGGGAACTTGGGGGAAATTTCCGCTACATAATGGTAATACACTGATCGAAAAAAAAACATATAATGGAATTATGAAATTACATTATTGTAATACAATTATATAACTTAATTTTGAAAAAAAAAACTTACATTTTTAATAGTTTTTCAATTCTTTGCGGTTGGTCGAAGAATTACATTTTATTTAGTCAGAGAAAACTGCAAATTCTTGAATAGTAATCGATCAATGACATAAAAAGTTATAAAAAGAAAAAAACAATCAACACAATTGTAACGTATCAGTTTATATAGAGAATTATGTGACTAATTGGAAAAATTTCTGTGGGAATTTAAATTTTACTTAGTTCATCTCTAAAAGTTGGCAGTGAAATTTTCACTGATTTTCTGCCAGTCATTTTTGTCACGATTCCAATTTTCGTGGTGTGGCGGGTCAGACACTTTGATAAAGCCTAAACCTGTAGTGTCACCTAGCCGGTGGCGCCACAGGTTTCTCAACCGAAATATGAAGATTCCTGCCTCATATGGAAGTATGACGATAGGAGATCGAGATTACTGTTTATTTTCGTACTTTTATCCGCATAAACCTTCATACATTTTTAACCAATTAAAACTGTATGTCTCATGCGGCTGGGTGACCCACGCCATGTTAATGCTCTTCTAAAAACCCTTTTCTCTCTCAGTATTAAAAAAAATATTATTCGTTCAAACGACCGTGCTTCTGTTTGGCCTGTCAGGTGACAGAATCGATTATGGAAGAAAGAAAAAAGAGAAACGTTATTTTTTAAAATTGATTTTTTTTCAATAGTAACGAACCTACATAAGAGGTGACATGTGTTCGATTAAAAAGAACAAATTAGCGAGAAAAAGAATTCGAGTTTGATACAGCCGAGAAAGAACAGAGACGGCGGTTTACGATGGAGAGAGTTAGTGAAGAATTCTGAGATCTGTGTGCCTGTTCGATTTCGGATAGTATTGCGTTCTTCGCGTTATATTTTCTTTTGTCGTCAGGAAAAGATGCTTATATTTTGTCATCATTACCCATTCACTTCTGAGGGAACCTGTAATTGCCTGGTCGTAAAATATGTTAAAATATTATATACGTATTTATACACACTTTGTATTTATGATTTTAGATTCAATTCTGCATTGATTGTTATCTTATACCCATTTAAATACTGATTTGAAAACATTTAAAGAATATAACCAAAACATTTAGCGATCCAGCCATAGGGGTTGCCGTCTGCCAAATTCTATTTTATTTTCGAAATGTATCCTCTAGTATCTACTTTTGTCAGCTTATATATATATATATATATATATATATATATATATATATATATACATATATATATATATATATATATATATATATATATATATATATACATAGCCTTTGAGACTTTACACGACCGGTCGCCACAGTCGATTGAAAATTTCTGTGAGCACCTAAAAGTCGTAAATCACTCGCCCGCCAGTCAGTGAAATTTCTTTAAATAAACAAACGGGAAAAACTCATTTATTTTACGGCCCTCAAATATGCGGTGACTTAGAATGATTTATGTCTCAAGCACGCACTGAAAATTAAATTATACAACAAGTAAATAATCATATTTTTCTCAATTATATAAATTCAGATATTTGCATGCTCTTTTATTGCGCAACTTTCAAAAAATCATCGATACCAAATTTTAAAAATAATATTCTAAATTTTAGAATGTTGTTCCGAGGTAAATTCTTTGTTTCAATAGAAAAAAGAGACCAATTTCTGCTCTATATCAAAGTTTTTTTTTCCATAAATTACAAAGAAAAATTGACCGTTTAAAATTAAAAAATATATTAAACCATGCCAATTTTCTAAGAAATCTAGTTCATTTCAGCTAAATGGTATATTTTTTGGAATATTAGAGATTTCGGGCTACAGAGATCTTGTACCAGGAGATTTCAGTCCAAAATGGTGAATACCCGGAGATTTCGTAACACTTTTTTTTTCAACACCTACGGTTTAGGCTAGATATTTTAATTTTTGTATGAAATTTTACGACCTAATTTGGGTATCGGAAGAATAGTTTGTCGTTATTTTTATTACGAAGAAGAAAAATATAATTGAATTGTTGTAAAATTATTTACTTTTATTGACTGAAACAAAGACATAAAGTCGGATGAGTAAAAATATTTTGGGGCGAGTAAATTTTCCCTCACACTCGACCGATGGTCGAGTGATTTTTTTTCAAATCTCAAAGGCTATATATATATATATATATATATATATATATATATATATATATATGTGTGTGTGTGTGTGTGTGTGTGTGTGTGTATGTGTGTGTGTGTGTGTGTGGATATATAATGCATAACTATATATGAGTTTACATTCAATTACTTCATAAAGATACTACCTATTTACAATACAATTTACACCAGACCCACTCATAAAACCCTTAAGCGCTATTCTATCTTCAATTAATTAATACATTTGATTGATAGTTTCTTTCATGTCTTCCAATCTATCCAGACGAATTTCCCATAGGATTCTCATAAATTTGTTAGAACTAATTAATCATTCATTGATGTCATGTTCTTTTCCTTCATCCTATTTTTTTAATTACATTCTTTATTATGATGTATGAGAATGTCAGTCATTTAATAGCATCATTATAACGAATATTCTTTTTCTCTTTTAATTAAATTTCGATTTCAAGATAAGACCTAGTGAATCCAATGTCGCACTGTTGCTTCTGCAGCGCTACTATTGCAACGGTTGCTTTCTTAGAATCTCACACCGTCAATATTTTCAGCAGAAAAAGGAAACTCCCTGGCCCCCGTGGCCCGGGAAACAAGATCAAAGTGAATAAGATTTAAACACTTGGGCTATAAGTAGAACGTCCTTCAGCGCGAAAAGGGTGAATGCGGTATTATGGTGAACGAAGATACTAGCTAAGAAAAACCTTTTGTATAGTTCTGGAGTGACAAGGATGACCAAGGACCCCCACTGTCCCCCCGTTTGAGCTGGCCTTGTGCCTAAGTTTTTGTTCAGTTTGAACTTACGTTATAATTTTAGCCTCAATAAAGGAGTTAATATCTCAAAGTGTAGTATCTGTTTCGGCAGATGCTGCACTAAAGACCATATATAAGATCATTGCCCTTGTGGCAATCCATTTCTGGACCATGTAGGGGCAACCCTATATACCAAGAGGCTCTCACTACCAGCCCCCCCTTCGCTTCCTCTAGGGGAAGCTGGTCCCCGTCTCCCTTCGCCCTCCCCTCTTCACATTAAAAAAAACGGCCTTATGCGTAATTTGCTCTCGTGGGCAAGCAAATAAATACAATAAATGCGTCAGTTCAGTCATAATAACAATACTAGTTGCAATCTTCTTCTGATCCAGGAACGTCAATGTCTCGTAATGGGAATTAGATGGCTTCTTATTTTTTTCCTTTTGCAAACTGTTTCAGGCGGCGGGGCTTACTTGATTGCTATTTGCTTTCACACATCCTCATAACACTTTTAATTCTCTGTCACGTTTATATCTGTAATTAACTGAATCTAACAATCTGTCATCTATTACAAATAAAAAAAAAAGTGCCATCTTTCTGTTATAACCTTATATGTTTAAACATCAATTTATGTTCTATTGGATACTATTTCAATTTTCAGTTTACGGGGGCGTGAAACGTTTTCGACTGTCTTCAGGCCCTCCTCTTAGGGGGTTACTTCCTTGTTTGGGTTAGAGTAGAATATCTTGCACCTGTTTGTCTTTCGTGATACCGTTTTAAAATTTATTACGTCCTTTTTGAAGGCATATAGTGTATTATTGTAACGTTGTCCGGGAACCAACACTTTGTAGCCTTAGTCGCAAAACAGTCAAAACTAGGAAAGAACTAGAACTCGCTGATTTTGCTGCACAATGACATTTATTTATGCTGTGAATTCCTAAATAGTCTTCTCGAACATGCTCTCACATCTAAGGTAATCTCGAACGTTATCTCTCGTGAACTCCATTTTAGAGTTTTTAAAAAAAAATTCCCCTCTCGGTGACGTCATTTTCCATACCTTTGCATACGCGCATCCGAGTTATGTTACAGTGCGTATTTTTTTTCGTTATGTTATCATCCCCCTATATATTAACACCGTTTTAGTAGATGGTGTAGTATCTGCTCTATTTTCATGAGATCACCTTCTTTTGTGGAGGTAATTTAATTCAATCAGAAAAAATTCCCCCACTCTATATCTGTGCCTAAATCAAAACGCGGATTCCATGAACAAAGCTTCTTTCTTAGAACTGCACGCCTGTGGAACTCTGTTCCGTCTGCCTGCTTCCCACCAGACTACAACTTGGATGTCTTCAAGTCCAACGTAAACAAATTCCTAATGAACCGCCCCCTTAAGTAAACACTTCATCAAATCTCCACACTAACGTAATGTACTTGCAATAACCCTTATCCCTGAGTGGCTTCCGGACCTTTATAAGTGGTGATCACTGTGTAAAAAAAAATGCTATAGGCGTTCAGCGATTAGAAAACTGAGCATATACATTATGTCAACTATCAAATATATGCAAACACAGTTAATAAATGTAAAGATTTAGCTAGCCGTAAATGTTCAACATTTATTGTATTTTCCCAATTTGCCATTTCAAGCGCCAAGATGCGCTTCAGCAGCGGAATTGATTAAAGTTCTTTCGAAAATGTGTCGCGTCCTATTCAATGAATCTATTTTGCCCTTAACTTATCAGGAAAAATGGCAACACTCAATCCGTCCAAAAGAAAATAAAGTGCGTTCTGTACATGATTAAAATCCGAAAATTGTAAGAGAAGCTGATTGATAGAATAATCGTGTGATTCATTCTGCACTACGAAAGAATTGTAAATGTCAACTGAATCAAAGGAATAAATCATAAGGTGGTCAGCATCATTAATTTTGGAATATAGACTGTTGTTCTTTTTTCACTATATTGATCTGAAATTACACTGAGCTTCTTAAATAAGGATTGGTAAATATTATAAGGAAATAAAATATATTTTCCAAAGAAATATGTACACGCACACACACACACACATACACACACACACACACACACATATATATATATATATAATTAAAAGGGGTAAAAGGGGGGTTAGAACAGTTGTCTAAAGAGCAGAGTGTATTTTAATGTGATAGTAAAACCACTAATATAATTAAAATACAAGAAAGCACAAGGCTCGACGTAATGCAGATATATAATAAGCTCAATAGGCATATAACCTAGAGCTATTTTAATATTCAGTAAGATGATTGATAATTTATAATTAAAATTAAAAATTAAAAAAATTAAAAATTAAACAACTAAAGCATTAATTAAAGCATTCATAAGCTACATCTAACACCCAAATGAATACTTTGACGATGATAATTACGAATCTTAACAGGCGAATTATTATAAGATGCATCTGCCTTACTTTTAAAAATGCTAGGTTTATTTTGGTGTCTGTAATAAAACCCCACCCAATATTTTTGCTGATGAGGAAACTTTGTTTCCAAAAACTATATGTTAAAATTATTGTCCATGACTTAATGTCTATCTCAATAAGAATATCGTTTCCGAAATGACGTACAATTTATTGGCTTTGTTGTGTTTCTTCTTATGAAACCGATTTTTAATTTCTAATTTTTAATTTTAATTATAAATTATCAATCATCTTACTGAATATATATATATATATATATATATATATATATATATTCAGTAAGATGATTGATAATTTATATATATATATATATATATATATATATATAAGAGAGATTGCGTATTGATCTTTTTTTTAAATTCGGTTTGGATTAAATTTTCTAAACATAAATACTGTTATTTATGTTAGTCTGAAGTTTACCATTGCGTACATTAGGTAAACACTACATCCCATTTTTTTCATTAACATATATATATATATATATATATATGTTCCGTCTGCCTGCTTCCCACCGGACTACAACTTGGATGTCTTCAAGTCCAACATTAACAAATTCCTAATGAACCGCCCCCTCAAGTAAACACTTCATCAAATCTCCACACTAACGTAATGTACTTGCAATAACCCTTATCCCTGAGTGGCTTCCGTGCCTTGATAAGTGGTGATCATTGTGTAATATATATATATATCACTGTAAGAGGTTGCAACAAGTTCAAGATAGCGGCCACAAATCCGGCGAGCAGTAATAGAAGGACATTGTTGACCAGCTAAGCCTGGTCTGTCCTGGCCTTGTGTACAGATGTGAAGTCCTGCTAGAAAAGTAGGCGGCTACTGAATGCGATCTCAATCATGCAAATTTTTTAACACGCTCCTCAGCACCTTTCGATTTTTTATTGACGTTTCTTCGAGTGCGTGTTTTGCTGCAACACCATGTATACGTATTTATACATCAGCTTAATAAATCTAGTGATGCTATATGGTAATATGTTCCTTTGTTTTCTTCTTGTATTTCTATTCCTAATCCTACTTCATATATTATTAATACACGATTGTTATCTTAATTCGTTCTTCATATCAAATCTAATTCTTTGTTTCGTCTTTTTCTGATTGCTGCTTAAATCATTAAATTTGTCTACGTTTATTATCAATTATCTCATTTTGTTAAACGTTTTTCTCTCAATAAAATTACGCTTCGTGTTTTTCTATTATCGTATTTAAATTATTATATATATTCCGAGCAGATTCCTGTAGTACAACTGAATAAAAAAAATCTACTATAACACAAACCCACACAAACATAATATTTACCATATATACGCAAAAAGCCAAGTTGTTTCTTCACAAAATACTTTGGAGAAATTTCACAAGAGCTAACATTTTCCTCATGTCAGATGGTCTCGCCCTTGTCGGCGTTGAGAAAACTATTCGTGACACTTGCAGACATAATCATAAGATTACGCCGACTGAGACTAATGCACACGCATATGCATTTTTTAATAGAATCCTTTAGATTGCTGTTTTCTCATTAACTAAAATAGTGACTAATTTATTTTAATGTTCCTGTCTTTTTTCACTGAACTTTCTTTCTACTACGAAAACAAAGAAACATGGAATCTTAATATTTTATTTAACTGGAATTCATTATTGAGATGCGTAATTTGTATTATTTATTCATATATTTATTGTGGACTATTATCCTCATTGTTTAGTTGTCGTCTCTCGATGTTTACGACAACAGTTTCTCTGGCCTCCCTCAGGTGGTTACCGCGACAGAATAGGAATTCCGAATTTCGTAACAGAATCCTCAGCAATTACTGTCTTCCATAATTGTTGTCTCGCCATGTTTTGGCCAACTAATCTTCTTATCGCTTTAGGTAGGATTGAAACCGTTATCTTCATGTATTGCTCATCTGGAACCGTAGAGATTCAATGTCTCTATCCAGTGCGCCACGGCCCCGAAGGGCGATCAAGGTTGGATTTTTTTATCCTAGTAATCCACGTTTATTTACTATCTGATCTTCCATTGTTGGGTTCGTCAACTGAAAATTGAAATAATATCCAATAGTACATTAATTGAAGTTTAAATATATAAGTTTTAATTGAAATTCCAAATTGAGGTGAGTAATTTTATTATTTATTCATTTATTTATTGCGTTACAAGTGAAAGCATTTGAATAAACTGATTTTGTAAATTATATCAGTTCAGAGATCAGTCAAATTGCATATTAAATCATTAAAATATAATTTGTGTAATTTCTAAAGCAGAGTTCTCGTTATGATTTTAAGATCCCAGTAAAATTCACACGTCAGGTAAAACATCACGATAGTCCTACAAGGACTCTAAAAATATAAACAGACATTCGATCTATTGCTATTTATATAAATTTCTATCTTACATACATGTCACTTTTCAGCATATACGTTTTGCTTGGATTTATAATCTAACGTTCCTACCGATGTCATATGTAGGTATTTACATAAACGTTTTCATAAAAATGTTACCATAAAATCGGCTCCATCCTAGAATATTCCCCCAAACTTAAACCTTAGTAAAGTACCAGCAAAATGGCTCGGTGTCTTCAAACTGTTTAACACATAAAACTATAAGATTCTTTTCGTATAAAATGCATATGAAAAGGGAAGTAGTAGAAACGTAACCGGCGAAACATTTCTAAAAAGTTAATTTCCTAATAAATATACGATCACTGAATTCTTAAAACATTATGTGTTTCTTGGAAAATGGATTCCCTATTAAAATAATACCCCTATTATATATCATTTGTTTATTGGTATCCTTTTAGATGAATAATTTGTGTTTTTATTTATTTATTTATTTATTTATTTATTTCCGGACTTTAATCCTCATCTCCATAGTTGTTATTGTGTCATCACGTCTCGGCCAACTCATCCTCTGTCCTTCTTAACGTGATTAACCACAACAGAATATGAATGCTGAGTATTGTAACTGTTTCCCCGGTAATTCCTGTCTTCCATATTTGTTGTGGTTCTGCGTTTTCTTTTCGCCAAATAAACCTCTGGCCTCCATTAGGTAGGATTGAAACCGCTATCTTCAGACAATTCTCACTCGGAACCGTACAGATTCAGCGCCTCTATCCACTGCGCAAAGGCCCCCGAATCACCCGAAGAAGACCAGAGGATGCGTTGACCAAAAAGTGGTGAAACAACAATTACGAAGATGAGGATAACATTGGTCAAATAAATACTAATATTGTATCTATTATAAATTGTACAATCTTAACTATTGTATATATGAAAGAAAAACGAAACAATACCATTAACTTCAAAAATAAATTTATTATGAACTATTTAATAATAGCTATGAAAATTAGTAATTCAAATAGATGCGTGTGATGAAACCAACAAGGGACACCTATTTTAATATTAATTTAACAAGACATTTACAAGTAGTAATAAAAGAATCAGTAGTTAATCCTTATTGCAGAACGTGATTGTCAATTTTTTCATTTGGAAACAGATTCGACGCCGGCATTAAGCTTGCTGCTAATTTCTTCAAAATCTGTCATAAATTATACAAAAATACATGTTTTTGTTTTTGTAAATTATACAAAAAACATGATTTTTTTATATCATAGATTCGGCCTGTAATTTTGTATATCTGTAATATAAAGCTGAATGTCTGTGTGTGTCTGGTCACGAATAGGCTCCTATATGGTTGACTATTATAGAAAACTGATTACATATAATGATAGAAGATGCATCGAGACAAAGGAATAGGTGTGATTTGTCTGGCATAACGATGATTCATTAAAATTGCGGGGTCTGCGTACGCGCCTTGTTCACAAAGTATGGAAATAAAAAATTTAAAAAACAAACACATTTACAAGTGTTTCTGGTATAGATGTACACAATAATACTTTGATGAGTATGTTTTAACTTAAATAGGAATGGTATAATAAAATTGTGGGGTCTGCGTTCGCGCCTGCCCTCCATAGAATGGAAATAGGAACACACTTTAATAAAGACTTTTCATATCTATCTGCGTAAGTATACTTTGATAATTATGTTTCGGTTTGAAAAAATGTAGTATAATAAAATTATGGGGTGTTCGTTCGCACCTGATCTCCATAGAATGGAAATATGTCACAAAGTTTAACAAGGTTTTCTTTTTTAAAGGGGTGAGGTCTACAATAACACCTTAACTTTAATCTTAATTCACATTAGCTTTTATTCATTTTTTTGAGTTGAATCATATTGTGTCGAATAAATCCATCTCATAAATTCACGTTCTTATTAAAGTGAAAGCCTCCCCCAAAAAGTCAAAAGTGTTTCAGTGTGAACAGGTATGGTATAATAAATTATGTAGTTTATCTATTTTATTTTTACTTACATCATATTTTGCTTTGGTTTTGATACCCCCAAATTCGAAGCTATCTCTTTAGAATCTTTCCTTTTCATAACTTATCATACTTTCATAAATCAGAGTCCATTTTCTGTAGGTTGTTTGAACCCAGACAACGACGGGTACTTTTGCTAGCATATATATATATATATATATATATATATATATATATATATATATATATATATATATATATATATTTATATATATATATATAGAGAGAGAGAATTATATAAATATAGTTGTATATATATAATATACATATATAAATATGTAAATTTAAATCCCTTTTTAAATTTTATATATATATTATATTATTATATATTGATTTTCGTTTTCTTTTCTAAATTGATCATAAGAAGGCTTGACCCATATGAAATAAATATTTGTTATATTTACACTAACATACATTATGGATATGCGTGTGTATATACTCGTATATATACACGTGTGTGTGTACGTACATGTATACACATACGTATATGAATATATACGTGTGTGTGTTTGTTTGTGTGTGTTTGTGTTTGTGTGTATGCATTTGTGTTTGTTTGTTTGTTTGTTTGTGTGTGTGTGTGTGTGTGTGTGTGTGTGTGTGTGTGTGTGTGTGTGTGGATTTCAAATGGTATTTAAATCATTGTTCAGAGATCGCAGTAAACAAAGTTTTTTTGCGCACGTCTCGATATTGTAATAAATTATTTAGAGTGTGGGAAACGATAGAAAAGTACAAACGAAGCGATCGTTTTGCTACTTTTTTTATTATTTACTTATACCTATCATTTATAATGTCCAGTTTGTATCCTGTCAAGGTTTATAAAGTCTATGTAATTATTTATCAATGATGACATTCGAGACCGTCTCAATAAAAACACATCTGCTCTTACCATCATAATAAAAGCTTTACTCTAAAACAGCAACGAGTTTATTGGCATGTGATCACGTATTAATTATTTCAAGAAAATATTTAACCCATTATTCATACGCTAACACACGCTGAGGTAACAAGATTACACCGATTAATCATTGATACTAACCGACAACAGGAAATCAGTATGATTAAGGAAGATTAGTCAGCTATTACAAGATCTCCAGTTTAGACAATCTTTATAAAGGTCGATGCCCGTAAAAAGTCACAATTTTCTATTTATCTAATATTTCTCTTATTCAGTCTTTGTTTTGTTTCTGTTTATTCAGCTTTTTCCTGTAAATTACTATGTCTGGCATTTTTATAGGACTCTTTTACGTTAATTATTATTTTTATTTTGGACTATTAGTCTCATCTTTATTAGTTGTTGTTTTCGGATCTTTTTATTGGTTCACAACGTTTCGGCCAACTTCCTCTGGCCTTCGTCAGTAACCAATAAAAAACAATAAAAAACAATAAAAAGATCCAAAAATAACAGCTAATAAAGATGAGACTAATAGTACGAAATAAAAATAAAAAATTAATATATAATGCTCGTCTAAAAAAAAAATGAATTCCAATTAAGGAATAATATAGACTCTTTTACGATAAAGTGCAGCGAAATAATAATTATGCTATCAGTTCGATGCACAGTTAGGTATTAATAGATATTACTCGAATTAAGTCACCACATTACTATATTTACTCTAGGAATTTTCTCGAAAACTACTGGGCCGATCTGACTTATATTTCGTATATACCTTTGTTATGGTATGATACAGGGAATTTAGGATCATGATACACGTTCGATGCAAAATTAGCTATTATTAGGGAATAAGTACAGAAATACTATAGTTTTTTTTACATAGGCATCACCACTTATCAAGGCCCAGAGGCTACTCAGGGATAAGGGTTAAAGAGTGTACCGTAGTCATTTGAACAATATAGCAATCGTTAGCTATGGAAATTCGGTAAATTTGTTAACTTAAGTGGAACGGCTCATCAAGAACTTGTTTACGTTGGACTTGAACACAACCATATTGTAGTGAGCTGGAAAGCAGGCAAACAGAAGACAATTCCATAGACGTGCAGTTCTAAGAAAGAAGCTTTGTTCATGGAATATACATGTAGGTTTAGGCACATATAAAGAGTCGGGGGGGGATTATCGATAGTGTTTCCAGCTAGACGAGTGTTTCTTTCGAAAGTTTGTGGAGGGGGGCCATAGATTGAAACTCAGTCGAGCACTTGCCATGAAAATAACGATAAATCAGAGACAAACTCGCAACATCTCTTCTGTGAGAAAAACGGCGCAGGGAAGAGAAAAGGACATCTCCTACGAGGCTACGAAGTCTATTTTGAAATCTATCAAGCATAATAAGATTTTTCTAGCAGCTCCTGTCCAGATGTGGCAACAGTAGTCCATCCTTGGACGTACCTGGCTCTCATATAGATACATAATTGCATCAGCAGGTAGATATCTACTGGATCGATAGAAAAATCCCACCATTTTTCCAGCGGCCTTGTCAACGGATTTAATGTATGTGTTCCATTTCAAATCAGAAGTAAAGGTCAAGCCCAGAACCTTGTCTAAACATAAGACCTTCCAAAGATGAGAGCAATTCATTTCAATTGATGCCAGATGTGCATCAGAGCGTTGATGATGTCAAGATAAAAGCTTGATTTTAGATGCATTACAAATAAAACCCGCCACTTTCCCCATCGTACCAATTGCTCAAGATCAGAGGAGAGAGAATCAGAGAGAACTTGGTCGTTTACGGTCTTAGATTTGCTACCATAGATGGTAGTATCATCAGCATAAATGTCAACTAATCATGTAAGAATGTGATTTAGAATACCATTAATGTAGATCAGGAAGAGAGTTGGACTCAGGATGGACCCCTGCAGGATTCCAGCATTAATACTCTGAGCTGCTGATTTCGGCCCATCAATTACTACACTTATGAGCCTATCAGAGAGAAACGATACTATTATTGAGAAAACATTCCCAGCTATACCGTAGTTGGAGATCTCGTGACAAAAACCTTCATGCCATACCCTATCAAAGGCCGTTGATATGTCAAGAGGAATTGCCCTAGAAAAGTTGACTCTGTCGAGAGATTCGCTTATCCTATTAGATAAAACTGTACGTACATCTGCTGTAGATCTAGCAGAACGGAAACCATATTGTTTGTCACTACAAATGTTACGTTTGCTGAGATGGTTGACTATTCCCTATCTAACACAGATTCCAGCAACTTACTCATGGCGCACAGGAGACTCATTGGCCTGTACTGAGAGGGAGATGAGCGATCACCTGAATTCTTAAATACAGGACACACTGATGAGATTTTCCAAGGCGATGAGAAGCAATTCCTCTAAAGATAACGTTTAAACAGTTTTGTAAGCATGGTTGCTAGTTCTGGTTGAAGTTTTTTGAGTACTATAATTAGAATACAGTCATGACCAGTTGGTTTACTGGAAGCAAATATTTTTATTAGCTTGGCAAAATCACGTGCAGATATTTGTAAATCACATATCGTGTTTTCTGATACAGGACGAAATATTGGTGGTTGGCGGCCTTGATCGCAAAAGGTAGAATTAGCTGCAAAATTCTTGGCAAAGAGTTTGGTTTTGTCTGATGCTGACGAGATTATCTCACGTCCATTGATGATAGTCGGGATAGAACACATGCTTCTGTTCAGGATTCTGTTTGCTATTTGCATCTTGAGCACGTAGTACAATGGGGTAAGGAGTAGATGGTTACTTTTAATGCATCTAAAACCAAGCTTCTCTCTTTACATCATCAACATTCTGATCCACATCTGGCATCAATTGAAATGAATGGCTCTCGTCTTCAGGAGGCCTTAAGTTTTGACAAGCTCCTGGGCTTGACCTTTACTCCTGATCTTAAATGGAACACGCACATCAAATCTGTTGCCAAGGCCGCTGGAAAAATGGTGGGATCTTTCTATCGATCCAGTAGATATCTCACTGCTTATGGTATTCTCTATCTATATAAGAGCGAGGTACGTCTAAGGATGGAGTATTGTTGCCACATCTGGGCAGGAGCTGCTAGAAGGGACTTGTCCTGCCTTGATAGATTTAACAAAATAGACTTCGTAGCCTCGTAGGAGATGTCCTTTTCTCTTCCTTGCAACCTCTATCTCACAGAAGAGATGTTGCGAGTTTGTCTCTGATGTATCGTTATTTTCATGGAAGGTGTTCAACTGAGCTTCAATCTATGGTCCCCCCTCCACAAACTTTCACAAGAAACACTCATCTAGCTATATACACTATCAATAATTCCCCCAACTCTTTATCTGTGCCTAAACCTAAACGTAGATTCCATGAACAAAGCTTCTTTCTTAGAACTGCATGCCTGTGGAATTGTCTTCTGTTTTCCTGCTTTCCGGCTGACTACAATATGGTTGTGTTCAAGTCTAACGTAAATAAGTTCTTGATGAGCCGTTCTATATAAGTTATCAAATTTACCAAATTTTCATTACTAAGGATTACTATATTGTCCAATGTCTACTGTACACTCTTTAACCCTTATCCTTGAGTAGCCTATTGGCCTTGATAAGTGGTGATGCCTATGTAAAAAAAAGAAAAAAAAGTGGTGGGAAGCAAGTCGCTGTTCTTCTACTTTGGACGTGACGGACTCGGCATACAACTTTCTTGCGTTCTTTTTTATTGTTTTACAAGGGTGGCTGAGCGTCATGAAAGAGGCTTTAGTCTCAGTACACCTATTACGCTGGAAGCAATGGAAAAAGTGATTTCTGTGCTAATAGTTGCAACACATTGTCGAGAGAACCACGGTTGGCTGTTAGGTTTTTGCTGGAACTGTTTCGAGGGTATGAAATGGTCTATACCTACGATTAACCATTCCGCCAGGTCTGATAATATTGAGGACACCTCCGTTTTTAAACATGGAACGTAGAGGTAGATCTGATATAAATTTACGGAAGCTATCCCAGTCAGCCATGCAGTATCGATATACTGTACGATGGAGAGGTACGTCTGAGGGCTTATTATATTTCATTTTTATCTTAATTGATACAACAGAGTGGTCGGAAGATCCAAGTGGATACAGAACGGAAACTGAACATAGTTCAGGGCAAGTTGTTGGAAAAAGTCTAGGAGACTCGCATACTGGCCGTCACTGTCGGGCACACGGGTGGTTTTGTGAACAATCTGAGTGAAGTCATAAACAATAGAAACATCTTGACAGGACCTCCTATCATTATCGGTCTAGTTTGAGTGGGTTAACCATTCCACATTGTGAACATAGTTACTCTAAAAGTATTTTTTCGCAAACCACCGGAACAACATGACTGAAATTTTGTAGTTACTTTTATTATGACATAGCGTACTATTCGATGCATGGTTAGGGAGTAATAGTAATTTATATTGAGTTGTACTTAGTGCAAAATTAAGCAAACCTTAAGCATATTCAAACATCATTTTGATATAAGCACTTACTCTAATTCAACGTTTCATAATTTGCCATCTCTTTTATTTGTTTAATAATATTTTTACATGTTTTCTTCTCACAGGACCGCTCGTGTACAGCGCCGTAGTTTAGCATATCTAAATATGTACACTAAGCAAATAAAAGAACACATTATTATCTCATATTTACGTCTTGATTCGCTAACTTACTGTATTCAAGGAAGATGAAAAGCAGTTTCTATGTAACAGTGCAACAATTTTGGATGCGTTCTTTTATTTACCTGTGAAAGAAACGAAATTCATTGCAAAAATAGCAATACAATACGGCGTATAAAAAGATATAAATATTGTCGCCTGTGATAAGCGACTTATTAACGACGTCATTCATACATTAAAAAGTATTGCATCAAAATATTTAGTGTCATCTAAATCCTTAAATGGGACGCATGAATGCAATCATTTTTTTGTAAGAAAAGGTTTAGTGTCTGATCCAATGGTTACTGCGGAGTATTGAATCAGTTATGCCGGTGTCAATACTTGTCGGATCTGTTGTGTTTTTTTACATATTGTTCTCATTAAAAAAAAAAATACGAACACACATTTTGCCGCCATCTAACGCAAAATGACAACGTGTGTTAAGCTGATGATATTACATGAATCGTGCATGATAATTCTTGTTTCTTTTGTTTTTTCGGCATTAATCAACTGGTCTCATTCAAGAATGCAAGTAAAAACTTACGCGTAGTTTAACGAAATATAATAATGAAATAAATTAGCATGATATATAACTTTGTTTTTATTTCTATACAGTGTACCCCTGATGAGACCCAAATATAAGATAGATCTTTTCTGGTCTAAAATAAGAGCCTGTATTAATGTACAATGTAACCCGGATATAAATGTAAACCCGATATAAGTGTAACCCGGATATAAGTTTAACCTGGACATAAGAGAGTGAAAGACCTGATAGGAAGTCTCATATCCGGCTTACACTGTATAATATATATTTAAAAGGCAACGTACATTGTTCAGTTCAGTACGGTCTTCAAATCGTTTGATTCTTTACCAATTAAATCCCCGTTATTCGCTCTCTGTCTCTCACTCTCTTTCTGCTTTGCTCTATACAACAGACTCTGGAACATTTTCCGTAAACAAAAAAGGATTAACCCCAAACCTCACCATTTTAACGTAAACTCTATGTTTCATCTCCAACATAAAGGAATTTGCGTTCCAGACTTTCAGGGGGTAAAAACCTAGTTACGAGAGACCAAACTTTGCGTATTAGCCACGTACGAATCTGGCATTGTGCCAGTGTTTCCCTTGATGATTTGGGGATAAAGGCTCATACTAACTTTACAGGAAAACTTTACCTTCAAAATCTTCAGTATGTGCCAAGACTAGATTCTCTAATTGAAGTTTGCTCTCGCGTAATAGATTCTACGATTAAATGAGATACAAATCATTTGGGGTATTTCGAATTTATTTTAATACGAAGAATTTTAAGTATAGTGAAATACTGTGATTTTTATCAGTATACGTACCGTTCTAACTTGGGGTAGCCCGGTAGTTAAGACAATGCTGTTTTGATGTCTATTTCTAAAATTATTTCATTGAGTTATTAATACTGTCCAGACTTATTTTAATGAGCAATAGCAAAATAAATTAATAAATTAATTAATAAATAAAGCTAGAAAATTAAAATTTTACGAAAAGTTCATAAAAATATCATTTTTTAGGGAATTTTATTTACTAGTACAATTATTTTCGAATTATATTGCGTCCCATCATTTTTTTCTGGGTAACGTACTTCCCTGAATCTATGTGACTACTATTTATAGGGGTACTTCAAGGAAAAACTCTATGGGAATGATTCCTAAATCCAAGCAGATTTGAAAGACGAAATAAAAGCTATAACCAGACGCATACCGATTGTTATAATAGAAAATATTTTCGACAATTTCAGGGTTCGAACAGCAGCAGTTATATGAAGTATAATGGGGGGGGGGTTCACCTCAAAAATACCCAAACGGAATGATCCAGAAAGATTATCGCTACAGTCCTCTGTCTCTACTCTCTCGTTGCCTTCTCTCCTGCCTGATCGGGAATAATCTTCCAGCACCGAGAAATGAACATCGTTTTATCCTTTCCATCTTCACGCACACACGAGATTACGCGAGAACGGACGAAATAAAAATGCTGGCCGCCATGTTTGTTCTTCCTTTTCTTCGCCTGAACTCACTCACTGAGCACCCACGGTAAGACTTCTCTTTCTTGCTTCTAACCACATTATATACCAGGATATAATATATGATTGACTCTGAGAACGAACCACGGATGTGGTTTCAATTTCAATCAAATCTTATAAATAGTACTTCATTCAGCTACTACTTAGTAAAAACTAAAAAAAGAGAACAGAGCGTTTTTAGACCAATCTGTTTATTGGAAAACGCTATAAATCATGATACTTTTCAGACAAGAAATATCGACAGATTTGATTAGTTGAAATAACACATTTGTTATTGGAATATTAGAATAGAGAGTGCAATTTGGTCGCTGGCAGCTATGAAAATCAGGATTCTTCTCCTATTGATTACTTAATTACCTGAACAAATTGTGACACTTCGTAGCTTTTAAGATTGTTAACCTTTTTCTCAGACGAGTGTATGGCAGCAGCAGCAGCAGCAGCAGCAGATGCATGCAAATGCGAAAGTCGTGTGCGAAAGGGACGTCACAACGATAAAGAAGGATAGAAACAGATCATAAAAGACAGAGATAGAAATATTGCACACCCGTCCGAGGGCGACAGAGAAAGATGTATCCTAAACATCGTCAGACAAAGACAGCGTACCACGTGTTCGACAAATAACTGCCATGGTAAGCTCATTTACGTACGATAAGACATGAAGCAGGAGAGAAAACTTTCTACCGGAAGTACCTGTAAATAAATGTGTGTTGTTTTAACTGGAAAAGGGGAGTCGAATTGGTTTCTTGTTTTTGTTTTCATTTCGAATATCTGCGTACAAGTGTTGGTCTTAAGTGCTGATATGTAAAGACTAAGTTACATATCCACCGAATACAGTTGCAAAGGAAGAACTAACTAAGCCAAGAATGAAAAAAACTTGTAACAAATAAAAGAATTGCATCGGATAGTAATTAATATTGTTTGCTTCTTTATCTTTCCTGCGTCACTTTCGACTATTATTCCTGTTCTGTCGGACTTGATTTTAGTTGCTTTTGTGATGATATTAAGTAAACATAAATTATATTTTTAATGTTATAGACAAAAGTCTAGTGTTATGACTTGATTCTGTAATATCATACAGGAAAAATTCCATGTGAGGCAAATAATCTTTTTTTAATAAGAAGTTAGAATAATAAATTCAGAAATAAAAGAATATATATTCTTGTAAATTAATATTCGAGCTGTTCAAGCGCTGTTCGACTGTGTGATTAGAATTCTAAATATCCTCACTTTTCTTTTAAAGTTTGAAAATAAAAAAGACAAGTTCGATTTGTAGCACAGGCTATGCGGAGTGACTTATAAAGATTTTCTTATTTTTAACTTGTTTAAATCATGTTAAGTGCTTTTATTTTCCGATATTTTTTAATTGGATTCTTAAGGATAGTAAGTATCTTAAATGCTTAGAAGTCACCTATATTTCTACCAAGGTGGTCATACAATAACTGCGTATTTTTTTACATAAAAAATTGATTTTATGATCCATCAATATTTTGTTAACGTAAAGTGTCTTACTTGACAGCCAAGCAATTTCTCTTGCAATTAGTTTCAACATTTATAATGGCTTTACATATACCTATTCCTGTGACACAGGAGAAATTGCTTGGCAGTCAAGTAAGATACTTGACGTTAACGAAGTATCGATGCATCTTTAAATTAAGTTTTTTTATGTAAAAACATACCGAGTGGTTATATGACCACTGTGGTAGAAATATAAGTGACTTCTAAGTATTTAAGATACTTACAATCCTCAGTTACAGATATGGAGTATGTGGATTACAACGTGTTTGCATGTGAAAATCGCTGTGAGAATTCGATGTACGAAACAAATTTCCCGGTTATGTAACGAAATTTAGCCGTACGAAGTAAGATTCTGGACTTCTAATTGTTCGGTTTATGAACGAATTACAGAAATTAGAGAAGTATGTGAATAGATAGCGTGCAAGTGTTAGCTAGTGATGACTGCTGAAGATAAATAATAGAGGTAAACCCCAGTATCGCGGGGTGTGCTGAAATATGACTAAAGGGGGAAACTGCCATAATCGTTGCATAATATGTTGATTTCCTTGATATCCGATTCAGTCGGAGAAAATGAATCATGCTTCTGGCCGTTTAGACCATCGTCCAATAGTGGTTGAGTAATTAAGAGACGAACTAGTCAATAACTGTCTCGAATAATCTCCTCAAAACTTCCAGACCGGTAAAGCGATATATATATATATATATATATATATATATATATATATATATATATATATATAAAGTTGAACGGATGTGTGTGTGTTTGCCTGGTCATGAATAGTCTCCTATATGGTTGACTATTTTAAAAACTGATTACAGATAATGATAGAAAATGTATCGAGGATTAGGAATGGGTATATTTGATCTGGCAGAACGGTAGTTTATTAAAATTGTGGGGTCTGCGTTCGCGCCTGGCCCTCAAAGTATGGAAATAAAAAAAGGAAAAAACGTTTACAAGGGTTTTTGATATAGATGTACGTAAGAATAGTTTGATAAGTATGTTTCAACTTAAATAGGGATGGTATAATAAAATTGTGGGGTTTGCGTTCGCGACTTTACTCCATGAAAATATGGCGCAAACTTTATTCATGGATTTTCATATCTATCTGCGTAAGTATACTTTGATAATTATGTTTCAGTTTGAAGAAATATGTTATAAAATTATTGGGTGTTCGTTCGCGCCTGACCTCCATAGAATGTAAATATGTCATAAAGTTTAACAAGGTTTTTTTTTAAAGGGATGAGGGTCCACAATAACACCTAAACTTTAATCTTAATTAACGTAAGCTTTTATTCATTTTGCTGATTTGAATCATATTGTATCGAATAAAAACACCTCATAAATACACGTTCTTATTAAAGTGAAAGCCCCCAAAAAGCCGGAACTTTAGAAATCCTCGACACAAATTTTGCATAACTGTTTTTTTCTTCTCCCCTTGCACGTTGCACTCTTTCGAAAATAGATAAACAAATAAATAATAAAAAAAATAAGAACGTTACTTGTTATCGTGTCAAAAGAAGAAAAAAGTCCTGCTCACGTGATTACATGTCTTTTTAAAAACATTTACATAACCTTTTTATTTTTATTCATATATCTGTTTAAGCTTTGTTTGTCAGTGTACTGGAAAGATTTCAGTTGAGAACAACCCTTTCTGCGTGTTCTTTACATTACAATACTACAACCCTGAATCCGACGGCGCAATACTACACCGTTCAATACTGTAAAACTGACACGAAGCTGTTCTGCTTGAAAAGGGCGCCAGTTTCTTCTTATTCATATTTATATCGATTCGTTGCTTTAAAAAACTAAAGTAATTACGTGTTTACTTTTTTAAAATCCCATTTTGCTGTTTCGGATTATTTTACTAAAGTAAATAAAGCTTCATTATTTTTCCAAACTGTTTTGTTTCTTTGTTTTTCGATATTTCGTCGATATCATGTAGTAAGAGTGTTTAGCAGAAAAGCCAACAAACGACTACCCGAAAAAATAAATATACAAGAAATAAATGTTACCATAGTAAATAAAAGTTCGGTTCATATTTTTTTTTTTGTTTTAAAATAGTTTTTAATGCTCTTTACTTGAAATAATTTCAGCAAACCGAAATTAAACCAAAATTTGAGGCGATAACTACTTAAATGCATTTTTATATAAACTACACATGCTATAATCGAATATACCTCAAGCACAAATTAACGGAAATCATTAAAATATGTTTATAAATATTCCTTACGTTGACGGAACTCTCTTAGATTGCTAACACAAGATGCTTAGGCGCCCCTCCTTCAAATTGAAAACGGGGATTTCCATTTAAAAGTCGCTGCCATTTTGATATTTTAAAAAACCGGTTCTTGAATTAAAATGGCATTTTTTTTTTTACAAACTACATAAGAATACAAACCAATGAATTTTTCTACCATAAAAGTAACTTTTATTTACTATGGTAACATTTATTTCTTGCATATTTATATTATTATGTATATAACATTTTCTCTTTGTAAGGAAACATCATTTTGTTGGTAACTCTTGACTACGAATGGAAACAAAGTCGATATAAAAATATATTTTCGCGAAAATTATCTTTACTTTCATCATATTTTTCTTAGGGTAAAATTTTTGAGTATCAAAACCTATGTCTTTAAGAACCCCTCCTTTTCATAACCAATCATACTTTCATCAATCACAGTCCATTTTCTGTAGGCTTTTTTGGAACTCAGTAAACGACGGGTACTTCTGCTAGTATATATATATATATGTATATATATATATATGTATATATATATACAGATATATATTAATTTTATATAAATATATATATATATTTATATCCATATGTATACACATATATATATATATTTATTAATATTTAGTATATATGTATATATTTATGAATTTAAAAAATATATGCTTCGTTGTGGTAGATGATTAGTTTTAAACTGGGCAGGGGGTATACATTAACAGAGAAATGTTTTAAAGAAGAATAAGCATACGTAATGTACGTAGCGATGTTGTGACGAAAGTGATTCCTTTTGCTATGAATACTCCGGATTAAATATTAAAGTGGAAAATAAAATATATCATAGTAGAAAGTATATGTATAATTGATCGAAAATGCATATTCTCTCGACTAGTAGGTCATTGAAATATAAAATTTAATTGTTTCCTATTTATCTCTCGCATTAAGAACTCGAGGCTAAACATAGGTAGCAAAGTGAATGGCCATTACTATTTAAATATTTACATATATACATATATATATGCATATGTATATATATATATATATATATATATATATATATATATATATATATATATATACGCACATTTGTATATATAATTAATAAACAGAAATATTCATCATAGCTTAGTCATTGTAGTAGAATTTAAAACACCCAAGGGATAAGACATAAAATTATTAAAACCAAAGCACAATTAACTTTTTTTCTAATTTGTCAAATGAAATCTAATACGAATCTCGCATAGTATCGAGTCTCTTTCCTCTTCAAGCAGCAACAAACATTACTAATGTATTTAATTAATATACGTGCAAGGGCACCACACACTATAGTATCAATAGCATTAATACTTCTGGTATGTGTTAATTGTGTATCTCTCTCTCCTACCCTTTCACCCTCTATCCGCTGTGTGTACTAATTTGCATAATATGGCGTTGACTATTTCCATGAGATCGCAACATTTCTGTAAGAGCAACACCACGCATATAGGATTTAATAGCGCTGCTATTATTTTGTTGTTCTTAATAATACAACATTCATTTACGTGTTGGATAATAAGCTGCCGACTCCAACTAAATCCATACCTTGTAGAGAAAAATATTAAAAAAAATATCCGCCTTCTTTAAATTAAAATGAAGATTAGAATATCTAATTCGTCACGCTTTCGTCACTTTTCGAACTCTTAAATTTTTAATATTAACCTGTAATTTTTTATGGAAAAGTCTTTATTCTTCGTAATAAAATTTCACCGCAGTCATTTTATATTTTACATATTAAATAACATCGCACACAACTACCTAATTGTTTTAGATCCATGCCAGGGGTCACAAATGAAGAAAAAAAACAAAGCACGAGTAGTCTAAAGTGTATAAATATAATATCTATTTTTCATAAAGAATACAAGAGCCACTAAAGTTGTGTGAGAGAAATGTATTCGTAGCATGCGGTTAAGCATGGTATGAATGTCTCCATATATATATATATATATATATATATATATATATATATATATATATTTATATATAAAGAGAGAGAGACTGAGAGAGAGAAAAATAAAGAGGAATATATAAGGAAAGTCTGAAACCAGTGGTATTCATAGGACTGGTTGATTCCACTTAGTTGTCAATAAGAAGTGATTTATACTCCACAACACTAAGCGTATTTATCTGGAACATATATCTCCTCCAAAAAGTATATTTTCGTACTGGAATTGTTTATAACATCCCGTTCTGGACGAATCTGTCTAAAACGTTTTTAAATTTTTACAATGTAATTTTTGAAGCTACTGAATCAAAGCAGACGTCCTTTTTTGTCATATTCTCTAGCATTTATATAGATATATATTTTTTTTTACACGGTGGTCACCACTTATCAAGGCCCAGAAGCTACTCAGAGATAAGGGTTATTGCAAGTACAGTACGTTATTGTGGAGATTTGATGAAGTGTTTACTTAAGGGGGCGGTTCATTAGGAATTTGTTAACGTTGGACTTGAAGACACCCAAGTTGTAGTCAGGTGGGAAGTAGGCAGACGGAACAGAGTTCCACAGGCGTGCAGTTCTAAGAAAGAAGCTTTGTTCACGGAGTCCACGTTTTGATGTAGGCACAGATGAAGAGTGGGGGAAATTTTTCACAGTGGATTCAGCTAGACGGGTGTATTTCGTGAAAGATTGGCGAGGGGAGACCAGGGATTAGAGTTTAGACGAGCACCAGCAATGGAAATAACGATGAAACAAGGATAGGCTCGCAACGTCTCTTCTCTGGGAGAGAGGTTGCAGGGTAGAGAAAAGGGAATCACCCACTAAGCCACGAAGTCTATTTTGTACTCTGTAAAGGCAGGGTAGGCTCCTTTTAGCAGCTCCTGGCCAGATATGGCAGCAGTATTCGATCCTTGGAGTACTTTATGCATGCAATTTGATAATTTTAGCAGTGTAGATATTTGCATATCTTACGGGGACGATTGGTGAACTTGAAATAAAAAAAATAATTAACATTCCAGATGAAATTTGCTCAAAACGTCAATTAATGTTTTTGCTGTTCCATGTGTAGAATATTATCGAATATTATTAATTTGCATATTTAGGTGCCACGCGTGAAAGCTACGCAGGAGGTCTTCTAAATATAATAATCTTAACGTATATCTAAACTGACCCTGTTGATCAGGATTTTCGAATTTTTGGGATGAATATTCAAATTTGTTTCCAACGATGTATATTAAGCTTGAAGTTGCTACTTTTGTTGTCTTTACTTATCGGAAATCGAACCCATGGTATCCTAAAATTATATATACCCAACAAATGTTTGATCTACAGATTTTATATTTGGTATATAGGGTATTCAGACATGTGGAGATATTGTAATCGGTTTTCCACCGGAAAGAAAGGGCTGCTAAGGGGTCAATATGGGAAAATTGGTATGTGAGCGGTTGTCGGATTCTTTATCTGTTTGTCAACTGTGTCATGATCACATGTGTAAACCGTTTACGTGAGAGGTTCATTATATTAAGCTGGTCTTGTGGTTATCGTACTTGAATCACTGTTTTTAAGCTTTGGTTACGATCTCAGCTCGAATATCTTTTTTTTTACTTACAAGAAGTAAACAATACTCTCATGCACATATTGCAGTTTATTTCCGATTTTTTTACTTCATTTTTTAAAGGAATTTTTCGTTACTTTTAAAAACGGACAACGCTGGGTACATCCATTAGTTAATTTATAATCCAGTTCGAGTATGACTGCGGCAACACGAATAATTACTTTGGTTTACTTAAGCGAAATTCCATACATATATTAAACGCTTACGCTATTAAACCAAAGATTCTAAGGCGGTCGGATCGCACATCAGTCATATTGTTATGGAAATTAATGTAAACCCCAATAAATGCAATTCTGTCAAACTCGGCCAATAAAAGGACGAATCGATTAAACTTAAATATCGCCTAAAAGCTTATTTTATTTAAAGGAGAAAACCACATTGCCGGTATGATATCATGTAAAATATAATTATGGAAAACTGTTAAAGTAAAAATGAATATTATTCCCAACTCCATTTTGTATATTTTAATTTACGCCACTTAATTTCTGTACACACACACACACACACACACACACACACACACACATATATATATATATATATATATATATATATATATATATATATATAAAGACAGAGAGAGAGACTGAAAGACAGAAAAAATAAAGAATAAATAAGGAGAGAGCGAAAGAGAAAGAAAAACATTATTTCAACTTTAATGTACATTCCCTTTACTATATATGGTTCGCTTAGAGCTCTTCATACAATGGATAAAAAGAAAACGTTATTAATAGTACTTCGAATAATCAGAATTAAAAAAAATAATAATATTTAATCGTAAAATCTGGACTTTTGAATCGCAACCGTACAATTATCATAAAAACGAAACATATTCAGATCGAAGTAAAGTAACCGCGAAATAATACCAATCAATACATTTTCCTCTGTATGTTTCAATGATTTATTCATTTATTACTTGGATAATTACGTTAAAAAATCTATAAATTTCTTGAAGGAAATCTTATTTCAAGCAAGTAAATAATTAAGATGATATTTCAATATTGGCTGAACAGCGATGGAAGCACACTCTCTCATAAGATGAATGATTCATCGATTTACTGTCAACTCCCGTGCTGTCTGTATCCTTGTCTTGGAGCTGGTTTCTAGCGAGATAGAAATAGTCAATGAAGTGAGACAGTTGGCTACGAAATCAGTTATCAGCGCCAATCCGGAAAGGAGATAAACACACGAAAAGACAGCGGCCTGTTTTCTAACGAAAACCCCTTTTCTTTGTTTTGTTTTTCTCTAGAAACTTTGTGCGACATTAATCGAATCATATTCTTATCTGTTTCAAAGGAGAACAATGTGACCGTGTAGATTCGTTATTTCGTTATTTGTAGGCACACAACACATATCGTGGCTGCCATCTTCTAGACATCCTTCCTGTTTCTTTTAGGTTATTTCCTTTTTGTCATATGAATACTAACAAGGGCATCTTTCAAGAATATCGATTAGCTGGGCTGAGAAGGCGGTGTTGCAACGAATAATAACAGCGTGAAGGACGATCTATTGTTAGGTGTTGACGTTCTGTCATCTCTATAAAGCAATATCTACTTTGGGTGTTCGCAAATTTTTCAAACTTCATCCGAAGATGTCCATGTGAGAATACTAGGTTTTTCTTGATTTGTTTTACATTATATTTTTTAATGTCTACTTCAGTTATTTTGTTTAAAGATTTCATGATCACACATATTAAGAGTTTCAAATATGACATACATGTTTTCATACATTCAGGCTATTTATGTCCATCTCGTGTCCGAGTATCCGATTCTATCGTTTTTCTTTTATCATCTATATATTAGTACAAAAGCGCGTGTGTTATTTCATGTGTTACGCTTACATCAGGGTCGTTTAATTGTTATGTACCTTCATTTCTTGTCATAAATATTTTTCCAATAATTCTTCATAAGTTTTGGTTTTGGTTTCGATTATAGCTGATGGCGCTTAAATCATCTATTTTTTTTATAAATAATTTTATCAAGAATTCTTCATACGCTTTGGTCTAGGTTTATATTATAGCTGAAGAACTCAAGTTATATATATATATATATATATATATATATATATATATATAAATTAATATATTGTAGAGGTGGTAATTAATAAAAACTGAAGAAAGTGCTCAATACTGTTGTAGAGCAAATTTGCGTTTTATTTTTTATTACCGTATCCTTCTGTTAAGTTACATTACTGTTTCGGCTACACGTGTAGCCGAAAAAGTCTGAGGACGCTACAGACGGCCAAAAAAAAAAACCGGCCGTGTAGACGAAACAATAATGTAACTCAACAGAAAGATACAGTAATAAAAAATAAAACGTGTATATATATATATATATATAAATATATATATATATATATATATATATATATATATATAACTTGGATTCCTTCAGCTATAATCGAAAACGGATGAAGAATTCTTGCTAAAAGTAATATATATATATATATATATATATCTTCATATGTTTTTATTTCGGTTATAGCTAATGTAGACAAGTCATATAGTTATATATATATTATTTATGAAATCGCAACTTTATAATATATAAAAATCGATAGAATATTTACTCTATAATAATATATACGAAATCTGCAAGAATTAATATACCATATTCAAGCGTACTTTACGAACGGGTTGTGCCGGCGTTTGTGTTAGCTTAGATAAATACGTTTACAGTTTTAACAAAAAAGCTACAATAATATCGGAGTGTCTCCATTTACGCTGAACATCTACAGAATGCCAACATCAATATATTACATATGAATGAGTCCTATGTATTTATATATAGAATATATAAAGTGAAATTGTCTATCTGTGTGTCTTTGTGTGTACATTTTCCTACCAAACTATTCTGCCAAATTTAAGTCTACAGACTCGGGATTTGACATAAGGATTATTGAGATTTGGGCATATATTTTTTACTCGATTCACGGCCAAACATTTGACTGTCAAGTGGTCAAAGTTCAACGATTTGATATTTGAAAACTCTACCAAACTCCTCCTCCGCCAATTTCAGGTCTAAACACTTGCAATTTTAGATGCAAGTTAATTAGACACGGATCGAACTTTTTAATTTCATTCGAGCCCAAAACTATGAATGTTTAGAGGTCAAAATTGGAGTCCAAGTTAAAATGAAATTTGACCTCTGCGGTTTTTGGGTCTGAACATTTGAAATTTTACATAACGTTTATTCAGATATAAGGCAAGCATTTTAATCGGTTTTTGTCCGAAAATTTGATTTTCAAGGGGTCAAAGTTAAAACGATTTTACCTTTTCAGTCTCTAGCAAATTATTCAGCCAATTTTGAGTCTAAATATTTGAAATTCTATATAAAGGGTAATAAGATATGCAGCAGGTTTTGTAATTAGTTTTTGAGCGGTAATTTGGCTGCCAAGAATTTAAAGTTGAAAGAGTTGATCTAATTCCTCCGCCAGATTTAGTTTTAAACACTTGAAATTTAAGATGTAGGTTACCTGTGCGGCACTATATTTTAGTGCCCTGATTTTGGTTGTTGTTAGCACTCTCCCCTTGCATGGTCGTGATTTGGCCGTACGCGGAGGGATACACAGAAATGCATCACAAAATACCATTTCTGTTCTCTCTCTCACTTTCTGTCCGGGCCGCCATGAGCGGAGCACGTATTTTCCGTCTTTCTGTAAATGCCCCCCTCCCCTCAGCACTATTTTTATTAGTTAGTTTTAAAGAAGTAAAGTTAATTGTAGGATCTGTAAATTGTATGTTAACATTGTAATATATATATATATATATATATATATATATATATATATATATATTGTATACATTTTATAAAATAAATAGTTAATTGTATTTTTCACATAAACTAAGATCTGTGTTGTGTGTTGTTTTTCCTGCCATAAATTTCTTAAGTCGAATGAAGCGGCCCTGGGGACGAAGAAGATTATAACCAGAATGTCACCAGAGTGAAGATATCTTGAGAGAATTAAGGAGCCACACACCCACATCCAACATCTCGCTTTTCCTCTTGATTCTCAGACCCTGTTGACTGGTTCCTCTTCACATCATCATGTATATGTCTATAAGAGTTGTGTGTATGTGTGTGTATGTCTGTATATAGATCCATGTATGTCTGCATATACATTGCTTATATATAGGTGCGTATGTGTCTGTATGTGGATGTGTAGAAATGTACATATGTATATATATATATATATACATATATTTATGTATGTATGCGTATTTGCGCGTGCGTTGGCGTATGTATTAATTCTTTAAAGAAAAGACCAAAGAAAACAACCCATTCTAAACTGAAACGAACAAGTTGACCTATAGCGACTACGAACATTTATAATGGAACCTTGTACTTGTCAAAACATTACATGTACACTAACCCTTTCTCTCTCTCTCCCTCTTTTCCCTCTCTCTCGTCCTCTCTCTCTCTCTCTCATCTATTTAATGTACCTTGCTGAACAAGCAAAAATAAGTTAAGATTAAAAACATAAAAATTGAAACTCCTCTCCGCCCCTCTCTTTTTTCTTTACCATCCTCTCTCCACCTCCACCTCCCTATATCCATATATCTCCACCCACGCCTACCTGAATCTGCTACCCCCCACACGCAATATAATCTAATCTGAAATATTGATAATACCCGTCTCACTCGCACTTATTATCTCCTACCCCAACCCGAACCCTTTTTTTGTTCGTATTTCTTCTAAAACACTTCTTCCTAATACTAACAGCCATTTCTGTAAGGTCTTACGAGGCTGTTGGATCGTAAACAGTGTCCTGCATCCGGAACATATGTACCCAAACGGAAAAAAACGGTAATAAAAAATGAAACACATATTTGCTCTGCAATATTATTGAGCACTCTCTTCAGGTTTTTACTAATTACCATTTTTAACATATATATATGTATACATATATGTATATATATATATGTGTGTGTGTATGTGTGTGTCTGTGTGTGTGTGCTGTTATATGACGAAATCTTCTTTATAAATACAGTAGAGTATATATGGCACGGTATTAAACATAACGCTTTATCTCTTCGAAAAATGAAATAAAAAAAGGAAAGGCACTAAGACGTATGCATGCGAATATTATGTTTTGCTAAAAAGTTCACATCCTGTAAGTAAAAACAAATGCGCGAGCTGAGATCCAAATCAAAACCTAGAGACAGTGAGTCAAGTGCGATAACCATTAGACCAGCTTGACACGAATTTAAATAATACAAACAGATAAATATCCGATGACATGCACGCTACAAATTTGTAAATTTTGACGCCTTTGCTCCACTCTTTTCCGGATTAAAATTTTCCACGTTATGAATACCCTATATACCAAATTTTAAGTTTGTAAATAAAAAAGAATCGTTCAGTATATAGGTTAAGAAGTGTCCTACAACGTCTTCATCTTTACAATTATATAGATTAAATTAACGATTTCGTCAGATATGACGAGGATAAAGGTTAGAATTTTCTGAGCAGGTCAATCAATCATTAAAAAAAAGAAGCAAAACATAATTTATATAAATTATTCAACATTTCTCCGCGGTCTAACAAAAAATACTGAATAAAATTATTATTGATGTACTTTTCGTGCGACATAAATTAATCAATATTCTACAAATTTCAGTTACTGTGAATTATTTAATAACTATTAACGGGTAGAATATGAGGACACTCTCTCATTTGAAAATTCAGATATTTTGATTTGCAGTCATAACTTGATTTCCTTATTTACAAGACTATATATATATATATATATATATATATATATATATATATATATATATATATATAAGTGAACGTGTATGTATGTGTGTGTACATTTTCCTACGTAATAACTCTGTCAATTTTCAGTCTACACACTCGAAATTTTATATACAGGGTACTGAGACCTGGGAAAATCTTTGTAATCGGGTTTCAGCCATAAATTTGTCTGTTAAAGGGTCAAAGTTCAACGATTTGACCTTCGAGAACTCTAACAAACTCCTTCGGTCATTTTGGGTCTAAACACTTGAAATTTTGGATATTGATTCAATTTTTGGTAGGAGACATAAAGTTGGTACAAACTTTTCCTGCTTTCGAAATAAATTTTCATTTTATTATACTAAAACAAGTTTTCCTGTAATACATAGACAGCTCTACTGTTGAGTTGCGACCATGGCTTGAAGCACTTGTTTGTCGAGCCGCACTAATGAGCTATAAACAACGAAACAGTAGTCTGTGTCTGACACTATTTACGCCCTTTATGGTGGAGTTTCCGTAATAAAATCGCTGGCAGGCCACTAATTTGAATTTATTATTTATAAGCTAAAGACTAGTTCAAGCTTTTAGGCTCGCTGAAAAGACGGTTATCTTTATTGATTTGGCTTAAATTAGGCTACTGCTGTATGATAGTGTAGACTCTCAGCTCGACCGTTGGCTTTTAATCCCAGCTAGAAACACTTGTTTTTTTTATGAGGGTTTAGTTTCATTAATCTTTTAGTAAAAAGAAATACCCAGATGTTGAATTTGTTTCTATTTTATGTACTTGAGGACAACAATTACGGATTAATCCGTTTAATGTTTACTAGCTGGCAGCCCGGTATTGCCCGGTCGCACAATACGCCTAAAAATAATATTTTAATTTATGCAGAATGTGTATGTATGTATTATAGAATCAATCCTCTATTGATTATTATATTTTACAGGGAATAATTTGCCCGGTTAACTAATTTGCAAAAATATAAAAATAATAACGATAATGTCGTTTATCAAATATTATCCGTGTTTGTTTACAATACCACATCGGATGATATTCGGGTGTGACGATCTTAAACGTAGTCTTTCTTTTGTTATAGATAGAAAAAACAACATTTTCACCTGTAAATATTATTCTTTTTGATCTATAATATAAAAACTATTTTTAAAATTTTAATTTTTTCGATTTTCGATACTTATTGCATGGATTTCTGTAAAAAAATAAAACTTATCTAAGAACACTGCCAGACATATAAATTACTCTTGTGTGAAATTTGCAAAGTATAGTTCGGTTCCCCAGTTCGATACAAAACACCTGATGAAGCAAAACGGCCTAAACGTTGTGACGATAACAACCAAGATGAGGAAGTCAGGCCGACAATCTCAATCAATGAAAACACCTCATCTCAAAAATACAGACAATTACTTGCAAAGTATAGGCTCAACCGTTTCGGAACTTATAGAAAAGGGACTCAAAAACACGCAATTTTATTATAACAGTAGAGATAGAGATAAAAATAAGTTCCTTATGAAAAAAAAGTTAAAAAAAAGATCAATTTACACGGAATAATAGGTTTCACTTGCCTAAAATTAGTTCGTGCTCATAGAAACATGTGTTTTCATTGGTAGATATAATATAACTTCATGTGGAAAATGCATTGCTGTTAATATCTATTAAAATATATATTAACTGATTTAATTATTTCTTGTATATTTTGATTAAGTAAAGAAAACTATGTATTACAAAATTTTAGAAGAGGCAATACAAAAAAGCCTGTAAACAATAATGTACATATCAATTAAAAACCGATATTACGTAAACAAAAAAACCTAAACTGAAAAATATACGAATGCGTGAAATACATGGTAACGTGTGTAGGTACCGTTGTTTATGCGTTGTTTTTATGGTCTATGTCAGTTATAAACACATTCTAAATGAGATTTGAACACTGAAAATTTTCTGAACTGTTAAAGCTAAGTGCTTACTAATATAAATATTCACAAGATTAGCATCGTTTTGAGAGCTATTGTAGTGCATGGCTTCTTGAAGCAACTATGTCCGCCGCAAATTGAAGCCTACATTGCACTGTAAAGAAATTACTGTTGATTTGATGAATTATATTTTACATATAACGGCTTGAATAAAGTTAAAAATGCAAAAGTCAAGAATTATGCTTCAACTGTGCTCTAAAGAGAAACATTCATTTCGAACATGCACCTGTCATATAAAAAAATTCTTTTCACTTTTATTGTCTGGCCTTTCTGCTTGTGCGGTGAAAATATGTTGAATTTAAGTTGAAAATGAAAAATTAAAGGATCATGTTTCAATTGTGCTTTCAGCAGAAATATTCATTTCGAACGCGACCCTATCATATCAAATAACTTAATGTTCATTTTAGATGCCGGGACTTTCTGCTTCTGTGGTAATAACACTTCTCAAACCCCATATGGTGTTAGGCTGTATAAAGTGTTACCTTGGATCAAGGTCGCCTGTTAATTCTTCTATCGGATTCTTTCAATTATACATTTTCTGTTCTTATTGAAAACATTCGAATATAAAACGAAACTACGAACACCCACAAGCGCATAAAGTGCTTTTGTGTAAAATTACATAATAATTGTACCAACAGATATATATATATATATATACATATATATATATATATATATATATATATATATATATATATATATATATATAGTTATGAGAATGTATATGGCAATAAACTACACCGAAAATTCTCGTGAAAATCCGTCAGGCTAATGCCTGATCTTTGAATAACCTGATGTTTCAAAAATAGGCCTGACGAATTCTTACGAGAATGAAACACGGAATATTCTGTGTAGCTTAATTGCCATATATATTTTTATAACTTACTACCTAGCTCTAACTATGTATCGAGCACTGAAAAATGTACACATAAAATTATATCTTCGTATATTAATTTATGTGATTAAGTGAAGAAATCATATATATATATATATATATATATATATATATATATATATATACTTTTAATTTCTTCTATATTGACCACTTTGGTATATTACTTCGATAATGTATATATGACGCAATCTCAGAATATGGTGTAATGATTTAAGGAACGTTAAAAAATTGTTTATTCACTATATACACGTATTCGTGTATTCTCTTTTAAAAAAATCAATGTCACATTTTTTAAATGACCAATCTATATATATATTAAACTGTTTGTATCTGTATGTCTGTCTGTGTACATTTCCCATACACTGTCAATTTTTAGTCTACAGATTCGAAATTTGATATACAGGGTATTGAGATTTGGGAAAATCTTTTAATCCGTTATCGGCCACAACGCTTTGTCCATTGGGAACTCTACTAAACTCCTCCGTCAATCTAGGGGTATGAACACTTGAAATTTTAGATATAGGTTCCTTGGACATAGATCTAACTTAATAACTAGAGTTGAGCCCAAAACAATAAATGTTAAGAGGTCATAATAAGGGTCAAATTAAAAAAAAAAATTAACCCCTGCCGTTTCTGCCAAATTACTCAGACTACTTCTGGTCTAAACATTTGAAATTTTACATAAAGGCTGTTCAGAGATAACGCAAGCTTTTTAATCTTTTTGGGTCTAAAATTTGAGCTACCAATATACAAATGTATGTATGCATGTATTTTTGCATGTATGCCTAAAATTTTCGACATAGGCGATAGATATTCACAAGATCAGTATCGTTTTGGTTGTCGACCCTTCAGACGACAAATACCGGAAAATTGGTTAAAAACATTAATTTTTTTTACCCTCAACTGGGTACTGTTCTACATGGAGGGATCGCTTTTTTCACCGATATTTTCGAAAGTCATCCCCTCTTTTGGATTGTCTAGCCTTAATTAAAACCTACGTCAATTACGGTTTGGCGGTGGTCGTAACTGCAAAGACGTCACGTTTTTCCCGTTTTTCCTCCTTCGTGGTACTGGTTCGAGCCTGCCTTTCTACTATCACGTTTTTTTTTTTTTTTTTTTTTTTTTTTGCTAAACACACACCTCCAAACACTCTGGCAACGCTGGGCACCCATGCAAGTATATATATATATATATATATATATATATATATATATATATATATATATATGTGTGTGTGTGTTTATTTATATATACGTGTATGTATATACATATATATATGTGTGTGTGTATGCATATATATATATATATATATATATATATATATATATATATATATATATATATATAGTAAGTATGAAAATATATGTGACAATTAAGCTACACAGAAAATTCCTCGTTTCATTCTTGTGAGAATTCGTCAGGCTTTTGGCGTTTCATTCTGTAATGAAACGCGAGATATTCTGTGTAGCTTGATTGCCATATATATCTTATTAACTTACTGCCTGACTCTACCCATGTATTGAGTACTGTTGATGTAAATACTAAAAAAATAAGCATAAAATTATATCTTCGTATATTAATTTATGTGATTAAATAAAGTAATCATATACACATATACCCCTCCCCCCCATATATATATATATATATATATATATATATATATATATATATATATATATATATATATATATATACAGGTATGTTAATGGCCTGGTAAGGCCACTCGGGTGACAACCAAGCGAAAAAAATAAACCCTGAGCAACATTCATCCAAAGCGGGAAAATTAAAGCTGGCCTTCCATGTAATCAACTGTAATCAAATTTAGGCATATTTTATTTGCTTGAAAATATATGTTCTTTCTTTTTACAAATTGTCATAATAAATAACTATATAATAGTATTATATTTTTCAAAAAGCCTGAAAATTTGCATGCAGTTTCTGTCCCTTAGAACAAAGCATATGAGCATTTCAATATGTAATTTGACTAACAGTATAGATATATCCATATGTATCTATAATATTTGACAATATTCTGAGTTCCAATTCTATATCGATCAGAATTTTACAAATAAAGATGAGTTAGAAAGCTAATGACTTGATTTGTGTAGTGGATGATGTGATATTGCTTTTAAGGTCGCGCATTAAGTGTATAATGCATCATTCAGTCTATTTCTGGCACATTTTTACAGCAATAAAATGTTTCAATCATAGTCATTTGTTTTCTAGTTGTGCATATTAAGTACAATATATATTATATTTCTCCAAAACACCTGGCCTTAATTGAGGGGGGGGGCAAAACCTTTCTGCTACGGTTTCAAATAATCTGAAATCACACAAGGGAAGACTTGATTCCAAATATGTCTTGTATGTTATATCTCCTTTAGTTTTCATACATAAATACATTTTAACGGTGTATAAGGATTAATTGATACTCGAGATATTCTACGAAAGCTGAAGCAAAGGTTCCCGGCTCTGATCAATCAAAAGCCCTCTTTTAAGTCAGCAGAACAATGACAAGCCATACACTAATAGGAAAATCAAAAACAAGTTTGAAAAGCTGGATTGGGTTAGGTTCTATCCCATCCAGCCTACAGTCAGGCCTGTGCTCCATCAGATACCGGCCTTTTCTGTTCAATGCAAAACGTTTTGAAGAGTTTTCTGTTTTACTCATTAGATGATTGTCAAGAATTCTTTGAATTCTGAATGGTGCTTTGATCAATCCGAAAGCTTGCAGATCGACGGCGGAATGTATTGGCAAATGATGGTCTTTATTTTGAGAATTAATTCTTTTTGTGTTATTGCTAGGGCTATGACAAGAGAATATTCTTTTCATTATTTTCACTCTCGAGTATATATAATTTAATATCTTATGTTTATAGATAAAGTGATGTTTCTCGATTGATTAACTGTGTCTAACTGTGTCGGATATATACTCGAGAGTCCAAACAATGAAAAGAATATTCTCCTGCCACAGTCCAAATAATAACACTAAATTAAAAATTAATCCTAAAAATAAATCACAGAATTTTTTACAGGCATAGTTATTACTTAGCGAGTAAAGCTGTAATGTTTTGCAAGCATTTACAAATCTTTGAGACACCTTAATATTATATAAACTATGTTTTGTGTAGATGTATGTTCGTCTAGCGGAGATGCGTCGCTGTAAAACACATGCTCTCTTACGAACCATGTTATGACAACGCTACCATTTTTTAAAAGTTTTAAAATAAAGGTGCAGTGTTGTTTTCTTTAGGGCGATGATTTTATGGTTTCACCCTGTAGATGCTTTAATAAAAGTATGTTACACCTTTGCTTCCGGTAACGTCGAGTAGCTCTGCTAGTTTTATAATAAAAGAATAATTATAAGGTGTTATTTTTCTTCTAACTATTCTGGGGTGAAATAAGTTCAAGTCTACTGAAAGGTGTGCCTCATGCTTATCTTTTTGCCTTCGACACTGGAATAAAGGTTCGCGTGTCACCATTTAATATCATCTACACTATGGTAATTACGCACTTCGGCTCGCTACTTCGATATCCCTGCTGTTTGCCTCACTGTACAAAGCACGAAAGAAAACAAATACAGGTGCTAAGTAACAAACAAAAACATATCTTCAAGATAAACAATTCAGAAACACGAAATATCTTCGCGCCGAGAGACCCAAACGTTGATCCTCACTGAGATGGATTCTATTATTCTTTATCATTATGCCTGCAACCAGAAAGCATAAAAAACAAAACAAAAAAAAACAAACAGGTAAAAAGTAAACGTTTCAAAAGTCTATCATTTCAATTATTCAATGCGCTTAATCCTGTTATAAGAGGGCCGTTCCAAAAATGACGTCCCTTATTGTTATAACTCACAAAGTTGAAGATATATGAAGACAATAGTTGTACCATTCTGACATTGTCCCTGAAAAAAAAAGGTTGTAACATGAGTTGCAAAGGAAACTGAGAATAGAAACGAACTGCAACTTACTTATGTGTTGTACAGGGACATATATTTCCTCATTCTCTCATTACCGCCATGACGTCTCTTACGTGATCGTCTTCTAAGCCTGTCATCAAAGCCTTTTACGTGATCTCCAACGTCATCCACATCTCTAAAGTGATCGTCTTTTTCTCCTTTTTATAGTATTGATTTTAATGGTAATATTATTCATGCATTTGCATACGCTATCCGCCTTATGTTCAAAAAACAAAAACGTGTTTTGTGGTCCAGAACTTCTTTTTTTCTACATAGTCAACACAATTATTAATGCCTTTTTGCCAACAATGAGCAATGCCTCTGTACGGGAGTCTGGGGCGCGCTTTGTCATACAAAAAATTTCAAAGGTGCAGCTTCCTACTATTTTACAATAAAGTTTAAGAGCGATGAAGGCGGAAGTGATACCACTAAAACCAGCGATCTTTAGTGTGAGCGATTTAATATTTTTACATAATCACAAGCATCGTTAAAGTACGTTTTCCATGAATTCAATGACGGAGCTAGCTTCTCACGCACCCCCATGAAAAGTTTTGCATTCTTATAGTCTCACATCGTCAATATCTGCAGCAGAGATATGAAACATCCAGGTCATGAATACATAAGTTCAATGAGCATAACAATGTAATTTGCAATCTTCTCTGATCTACTCGGTGGTGATGGTTTTTGTTTTACGGCATATCAACCCTTTTCAGGTTATTTAATGCCGAATCCAAAGATTTTGAAGAAGATTTTTTTAATAGAATATATTTGTTGTTTTCAAGTCGGTTTCTTTTTAACCCATGGTTGGGACCCTAACAGGTACTACCACTCCGGGTCAGAGTGGACCTGGGAGCAATGGCAATTAAAGGGTGGCTCCACACTCCCCAAAGCCCGCAAGCTGGGGCATCACCACTGGATATAGTTTAAGTTCATATCCAGGACCTCTGATCTACTCGGACAGAATAAAATAGGATACATTATTTTAAACTCCGTTCATAAGCTATAAACATTTTTAGAGTTAGTTGAGCATTACAGATTTAATATGTAAGGTCTATACATAATGAACTGTAATAAAATAAAAAAGAAAATGATAAAACAGTAAGAATATCTATCCTGGGAAGGGTGAAATAAAACTCCTGGATATTATAGTTTTGCCAACCATTGATGCCGTTTTACGAAGATTCCAATTTATATATAGATCTATTGATATATATATATATATATATATATGTATATATATATATATATATATATATATATATATATATATATATATATTTAAATAAGGGAGTAGTCACCAACAATGTGTATTTTTTAACATTATTTTATTATTCCGTGTCTTGGTTTTTCGTTGAGAATTATGTTTGGATCATTGTAATAATGTTTTTAAGTCATTGAAATCGTTTACGCACGTTTCAGACTTTACGCACGTTTCAGACTTTACGCACGTTTCAGACACATTTGAAAATAATTTCTGACGAGCACGCATCAGACCCTCTGAAACGTGCGTAAACGATTTCAATGACTTAAAAACATTATTACAATGATCCAAACATAATTCTCAATGAAAAACCAAGACACGGAATAATAAAATAATGTTAAAAAATACACATTGTTGGTGACTACTCCCTTATTTAAATATACATCTTTCTTTCGTTGGAATTTATTAACCCATTTTATATAAATATATATATATATATATATATATATATATATATATACTCAGGTATAAAAATCATTTCACAAACGTTCAATGTATCACACAAACATTTGCCCTCATCATTTTTGCAACATTTGAAAAAGCTTACCTAAATATATCTCACATTTAAGTAATATACCAGAGCAGCTCTGCATATAACTATAGGCATGCCCCCACATTTATATGCAGAGCAATTAATGTTTATGCGTTTTACTTAAATCTTTAATGATAGTGGCATAAGTGACGTCCAAATGGGCCGGAACTAATGGCAACAGGTATTAGGGCCATTTCAGTCTGTATAATTTTTTTTTATAGAGGAGAGGCGTGCAATAAGTAATGCTCCTGACGCACTTCCCATAGCAGTAGAGCAACGAAACTTGGCACAGTTATTAGTCTTTCTCTACATAGGAACCACCCAGAAAGGAGAATAGTTTCCCATCTCCCTGGAAAATCTCATCAGTATGCCCTGTATTTAAGAATTCAGGTGATCGTTCATCCCCCTCTCAGTACAGGCCAATAAGTCTCCTGTGCGTCATGAGTAAGTTGCTAGAATCTGTGTTAAAATCAGAAGTAATCAACCATCTCAACAAAAATAACCTTCTTAGTGACACTCAATATGGTTTCCGTTCTGCTAGATCTACAGCAGATGTCCTTACAGTTATATCGCATAGGATTAGCAAATCTCTCGACGGTGGCAATCTTTCTAGGGCAATTGCTCTTGACATATCTAAAGCCTTTGATAGGGTATGGCATAAAGGTTTACTTCATAAGATCGCTAGCTATGGTATAGCTGGAAAAGTCTTCTCAATTATTAAATCATTTCTTTCTGATAGGTTCATAAGAGTAGTAGTTGAGGGGCAAAAATCAGAAGCTCACAGTATTAATGCCGGTGTCCCTCAGTGGTCTATCCTGGGCCCAACTCTTTTCCTGATCTACATTAATGATCTTCCAAATCATATCCTTACATCATTTGTAGACATTTATGCTGACGACACTACCATTTATGGTACCACATCTAAGACAGTAAACGACCAAGTTCTCTCCAATTCTCTCTCCTCTGATCTTGAGCACGTAGTACAATGGGGAAAGGAGTGGCTGGTTACTTTTAATGCATCTAAAACCAAGCTTCTCTCTTTACATCATCAACATTCTAATCCACATTTTTCATCAATTGAAATGAATGGCTCTCGTCTTCAGGAGGCCTCAAGTTTTGACAAGCTTCTGGGCTTGAACATTACTCCTGATCTTAAATGGAACACGTATATCAAATCTGTTGCCAAGGCCGCTGGAAAAATGGTGGGATCTTTCTATCGATCCGGTAGATATCTCACTGCTGATGCTATTCTCTATCTATATAAGAGCCAGGTACGTCTAAGGATGGACTACTGTTGCCACATCTGGGCAGGAGCTGCTAGAAAGGACTTGTCCTGCCTTGATAGAGTTCAAAATAGACTTCGTAGCCTCGTAGGAGATGTCCTTTTCTCCTCCTTGCAACCTCTATCTCACAGAAAAGATGTTGCGCGTTTGTCTCTGATGTATCGTTATTTTCATGGAAAGTGTTCAACTGAGCTTCAATCTATGGTCCCCCCTCGCCAAACTTTCACAAGAAACACTCGTCTAGCTGTACACACTATCAATAATTTCCCCCACTCTTTATCTGTGCCTAAACCTAAACGTAGATTCCATGAACAAAGCTTCTTTCTTAGAACTGCACGCCTGTGGAATTGTCTTCCGTATTCCTGCTTTCCGGCTGACTACAATATGGTTGTGTTCAAGTCAATAAGTTCTTGATGAGCCGTTCCATATAAGTTGTCAAATTTACCAAATTTTCATTACTAATGATTACTATATTGTCCAATTTCTACTGTACACTATTTAACCCTTATCCTTGAGTGGCCTCTGGGCCTTGATAAGTGGTGATGCCTATGTAAAAAAAAAAAAGTTATGCATATTCTCCCACCGTTTGATGCAGCTCTAGAGAAAGTTTTTGTAGAACACCCCAGGTTGGTCCTCCAACCACGACGTGACTTCAGAAATCAAGGCTGCATCATCTGGGAAACGCTTTCCTTTCAAAAACAACTTCATAGCTGGGAAGAGGTGAAAGAGGGTGCAAGGTCCGGAGAGCAAGGAGGATAAGGGTAGATTTCATAACCAAATCTTTCATTCCGTTAAAATACATAAAACTTTTCCAGGTAGGTACGAGGGGCGTGCAATAATTAATTCCTTGTACCCACTTCCCATAGCAGTAGAGCAACGAGACTTGGCACAGTTATTAGTCTTTTTCTACATAGAAACCATCCAGAGTTATGCAATTTCCTCATCGTTTGATGCAGCTATGGAGACCGTTTTTGTAGAACACCCCAGGTTGGTCCTCCAACTAAGACGTGACTTCAGAAATCAAGGCTGGATAATCTGGGAAACGCGTTCCTTTCAAAAACAACTTCATGGCTAGGAAGAGGTGAAAGTCAGAGGGTGCAAGGTCAGGAGAGTAGGGACAATGATGGTGGATTTAATAACCACACGCCCGTGCTTCTGATCTGGCGACATGCGACTTGAGGACCGGAGCATTGTCCTGCAGGAGGAGGGTACTTTGCTGATCTTGCTCTGCCTCTTGATTTTGATAGCTTCTCTTAATTTCCTCAAAAGTGAAACATAATAGGCTACTGTTATTGTGGTACCCTTTGCCAGGAAATCTGGCATCCCTACTCCGTCCTGGTCCCAGAAGACTGTGAGCATGACCTTGCCAGTGGAGGACTTCACCCTTGCCTTCTTTGGAGGTGGTGAGTCTACGTGCTTCCACTGCATTGACTGGACTTTGGTCTCTGGATCATAGTGATGGACCTAGGTTTCATCCTGTGTAATCATTCTTTTGAAAATCTTTGACTCATCTTCTTGGCATATCTCCAAATTCATCCTCGAGCACTCGACGCGTTCTCGCTTCTGGAATGGTGTGAGCAACCTGGGAATCAATCTGGCAGGAACCTTATGCATATGCAAATGTTCATGAATGATAGTTTCCACAACCATGTACTAATCTTGAAATCTTGGGCTATTTGGCGAATAGTAATGCGCCGATCTTCTAAGGGGGCGACCCGGTCTGGCAGCTGTTTCCACAGACTTCCGACCATTTTTGAATTCACTGTGCCAGCGTTTTACAAGGTTATATGATAGGGCATTATCACCATTAGTTTCTTTCATTTCATCAAAAGTCTCCTGTAGTGTGCGCCCTTTCAAATACAAAAACCAGATCACTGCTCGACATTCAACAGGCTCCATTTCACAGCTGATTCTATTCAAACACCTGTTAAACAGAAACTACAATTAGTTCAGAGCTGTAATTTGCCACATAACCCGTAGACATATACATAATTGCACTTGCAAAATTTCAGTTAGATCCGACAACTAGAAGAAGGTCAGGGTCATTACTTATTGCACGTCTCTCGTAAGTTCTAGGGCATTGCAGGCAAATTTATGAGAGTAGAAAAAACGGATAAATATGATGAGAACAATATAATATCAGATTTCAAAGTTATTTTGTTCTTATGTAGTTAGCTCGTCACGTTTGGCAGAGAATATCGCACGTTTGACATCATTCCTTAGCTGAATTAGTGTCAAATACACCTAAAGGTGAAGTACTGTTGTCACATCTTGGCCTTTTGCGCTTAGAGCCATCTTTCCCGCTTTGAAAGAAAACAAACCGACTCCGCTATCGTATAGTGGATTTCCATCTCCTATTCTTTACACCTTCTCTGCTTTACAGTCTCTTTCTAATAGCATAAACAAAGCTATGCTTTTTCTACTCTATTCTAATTTCCATTGTAAGTGTTCGAATGAGACCCTATATATAATTACCCCTTGTAAAATATACATACCAAGAATGCGTCTAGTTACCACTAAAATAATTTTAATTTCTTCCCCTTAGTCTCCTAAAAGAAAATGTTATGAGCAAAATGAATTTCCAGGAACTGCCTTTCTGTAAACATAACAACAGAGGGTACTTTCCAGCTGAATACAATATAGTCGTTTTCAAGTCTAATGTTGCTAAATTATTATCGAGCTGTCATTTTAAATAATCGAAATGAACCTTGTCATAACTCCTGTGAACAAACCTAAGGGAAAATTTCGACCTAAGGGAAAATTGCAATCCTCGAGTTGGCTTTAGGTTTTAGTAAGAGTTGACACGATGGTACATAAAATACCGAAACTGGTTTAAAATGTAGGAAAAATTCAGCTTCTAAAAATGGAATTCAAATAGTAAAGGTGAAAATTAAACTTACCTTAGCCCAGTATAAATGTCTCTTTCTCTGAGGGAGGATAGACTAGTTATAGAAGTGTGATGCGCTAACTGAAGACTAGGTTCTAAAATGAATATTTTTATTTATTTATTTATTATTATCATATAGTTTAACATTAGATACTGCTCCACTACCTTGCCACTGTATTAGGGAAAGCAAAGTCAAAGGGAGTATACCATGATAAAAATCCGGTTTGGCGGATGGTGACACACTGCAAAACATTTTCAGCAGCCCCTGATGCTGCGTTGACATCGACCCTATTTGTTTTCTTTTCTGTCGGATTTTGTCTGCAACGGAGCAGACTAGAAGCATAACGACATTGTCTCATTAGATAGAATATTATCATCAATTGTCACGTTTTGGTACTTTCTTTCTTCTGTATATACACATGCTTTCCATTCCTTATTTATATGAAGGAAGAGTTAGACACAAGTTTACTAGGTCAAGAATCTCCTATAATTCATTAGTTTTGGACACAAAATATGACGCGCATGTCGAACAGACACTACACGTTTATCTCAGTTAAGAGACAAAAGGAAATGTGTATGGTGTTGAGCAATTCAGAATATTATTTCACCACCTACTTTTATGCAAAAAAGCATAAAATCTATCATAAGTTCTATTTTTTGATGACGTCTTATGTATCGATGTTTCTTTTAAATGGCTATGCCATATATAACGTAGTTTAATGATCAGCTGTTTTTCTCGTTGCTCAGATCAGTTCAGCTTGGCTCAATATCACGTAATATTGCCATTTTTATCTCAGCATAGCGTACATTTTCTGCTTGTTGTTCACAAAACCTTGACAAAATAGTCATAACCTTTACTTATAAGAATTTACAGATGTCTGTAGGGTCTACTTGTGGATTTATTTAGGTTTAAGAAGGTTGTATGCATGTTAACTTCGCCTATCAGGTACTAAGCTGTACAGGTGACCCCTATGCTCCCACCTAGAGATTAGACCCGACTCTTTCCACATAAGCAATGCTCTATGGGACCATATGAATCACCAGGCTAGGCCACATTTGAAACAAGGCCATTCTTGATCAGACAGACATCGCAACTATGATTGCTCTGCTCCTCCAAGGGCGACTCTGCTAGTTTTACATGCCAGGTGAATGACCGCTTGGAGTTAGTCCCAAAGGCTATTCTTTTTTATGACTTATAGACAAGCAGGAAACATGTCAGACGCTACAAATACGTCTGCAAGCGATATATGATGGAGGTTTACATTGCATTATCTTTGAGACCCTAGCTGAAGATAGCAGGCGCTGAATAAAGGCTGTAAAAGCATAGTCTAAGAATAAGAAGAGAAACCAGCAGCATAGAGAGATGTGGGAGCGCTGCAAGAGAGTTTTTGCAAATAAACAGTTCATAAATCTGTGACATCTGAAACAGTGCAGGATAGACCTGCACAGTCATAAAAAATTCTGCTTTTAGCAAAGAAATAAATTTGTATTATAGACCAAATTATCGTCTGGGACAGCAACTGTTAAAACAATATTGGATGAATGATAAAACGCAATGATTTGATTTTGTTTTAAATTACTTTAGGTGTTTCATTTTACTTTAGTCGCAAATGTCAACAATCAATTGACCGTTTTCTGGGGCTAAAATATGATATGTGTATTAGATACATATATATTCGAATTTTCCGTTAAAGTTCCTCTTTACTTCTCAAACATTGAGTTAGTAAACAATTTAGGACCATAGATTACAATACACGAATTCATCTAGTCTGGTGGAATGTCCAGCTTCGTGTTGTTATTTGATGTAAAATCACTTGGAGAAGACGCATCATTTTACGTAAAAATCAGTGTAGGTTAGTCATGGCGAGGACATCGTGTTTGTACTTCGAAAGTTAGTTTATTTTCAGGAAAGATACTATAGAAAATCAAGGAAAAATTTAAGTTCGTATATCATACACAGTCATACTGTTTCGTTGTATCACGCCATTTCAGTGTATGATGAAGTGACGAATATTTCAAGCTGATCTCGAAAACTTGACTGCCGGGTCAGTAGGAATATCATAATAGCTACATCACTGACCACTGATTCCTTATTGTAAGTTATAATCGATGTTCGTGTAGCAGCGCAAAAAATTACTGAATATTGAAACTACAATTTAGCATTTTCTTTTTATTTAATAGTAAACTCAGCATATTCTTTTTATTTGATAGTAAATATACGGGGAAAAATCCATGTTATCTTCGGCTGAAATATAGTTATGAATAAACATCTAAACTTTTCTAAGATATAAAACATATTTTTGTAAATAAACAGATTCTATTTAATGAATGAATTTGGCAGAATGTCTACTGTTGTGTTTTGATGACATCAAATTGATTTTGAGTTTCTTGCTAAATATCAAATTATTCAAATTACTTGGGCTACCGTTCCTTATTTGAGTGTGATTTCCACAATGTTTCGGCCGAAATTAACGTAAGACGTCGATCAGCCAATCAGAATGCCCAGGAAGGAGCAGACGACTTTCGAATAAATATCTGAGGAAAAAAAAAAAGAAACGAGATGTTACATGGAAAGCATGGAGATTAACAGCACTATGAATTTATAAAAGTTAGACAAAAAACTTCAGATGCTTGGAGAATTAGATTGTTTGTTGTTTTTCTTTTGTCAAAGAACATTATTTCAATTAAAGTATTACTTTAACGGAATCACCAAAAGAATTGGAATACATGTTACGTTAGACGAATCATTGGGAAGAGAGGCCTAACACAGCTTTACTTAAATTATTTGCCAAAACATACCAAAATGTTTTAACAATTGGATCTTTTTAAAAACCTTGTCTGGCAACTTTCTTTAGAAAGAAAACAATTTTGAACAAGCAAACAAGTGAATAACCTTTTTTTAAAAAACGTTCAAACACCTTTGAAAATAAAAAAAAACAATCATCAATTATTTTTAAACAAAAACCTTTTGTTTGCTGAACTTGATCTATCTAAAATTAAAATATAAAAAAATTAGTTATGCCATGAAATATGAAACGAATAATAAAACAACATTACAGTAGGACGTTTTTTTTTTTTTTTTTTACGATTTCCATCACTGTTCTTAACATTTGAACATCAGCGACGCTCGGTATAATCCGGCAAGTGACCTCGTCGTCCGGGCACATCCGAGCAGACGTTTAGATACGTCCAGTTCAAGATCTGCACATTTTTCCTTATTATCGGATTGTCTTGCTTTTAAAATATATTTGCATAAATTGGGTCCAGATTTTATGAATTTCATAGCATGCCTTTTATGCTGAAATAAGAACATAAGGACATAAGGAAACACGCAAAGAGATATATCGAGTGAAAATGGAAGAAAACACCCAGCAGTATACACGAAGACATCGCTAGTATATATGAAGACTGTTATTTTTCTCGGTTTCCTTGTCTCACAAAAAAAAAGCTTATGAATTCAAAGAGAAGATATTGAAGTTCTCTTGGTTATATTTTCCTTCTTTAGGCTTAATGATAGGAAATTGTTTCCCAAGGACGTCATACTTACAGCCTTCTTACGCAACAGTTATCGATTACACTTGACGAGAACAAAGGAGACATCTTTTACAATGTTTTTTTTTATCTATAAATTATTTTCTTTTGAAGTTAAAGCGCAGTTTTTTTTTTTAAAATGATATTTTCGTTTTGCTCGTATTTCTACAAACCTTCATTATGCAGTTCTATTTTCAGCAGTCATGTTCAGAACAACGGAATGAAGTTATCGGTTGTTAATTTTACGATAATTTGCTTTTTTTCGAAAAGATTAATTTGGCGCCATTCCTGGTTCTGTGTGAGCGTGAAGCGAGTTGTCAAATCTATTATCGCTTTCCCCCTTCTTTTCTCCTTATGAAACTGTTAAGGTTAAGCGCTTCGAAATTAAATTAAAGACTGACAATTTAAAATATTAAGAAAAATTACCAGATCTGAAAGAAAATCGCTCCAAAAGAAAATTACTTTAGCCTTGTATAAAAATAATCCACCTTTCTTTTCAAACAACCGATAAAAACAATTTCATTTTCAAATTATTATTCTGTTTGCAAATTTCTTTTAGTTTTTTCCTTGTGCAGAGTTATATTGGAGATTTTTTAAACCTTGTGGCGATTATTATTATTATTATTATTATTATTATTATTATTGTTGTTGTTGTTGTTCTGTTCTTGTCATAATAATTATTATTATTATTATTGTTATTATAATTATTATTATTATTTTAATAAATTGTATTGTTATTCATTTTAATTAAATGCCATTTGGATGTCTTCCTTATAGGGGTTGTATTTAGGCGAATTTAATTGTGTTTATTACTGTTTAGCTTGATTTGATTCGGTGTATCAGCTTAAATCTAAGGTTTTTTTTTACATGGAGTTCACCACATATCAAGGCCCAATGCCCACTCAGGGATAAGGGTTATTGTGTGTAGAGTAATCAAAGGGATAGTGTAGAAATATTATTGGAGAATTGGTAAGATCTTATTAGTTGAAGTCGGGAGGGAAACAGGCAAGCGGAACAGAGTTCCACCGGCGTGCAGTTCTAAGAAAGAAGCTTTGTTCATGGTATCTACGTTTTGATTTAGCCACAGATAAGGAGTGGGGAAAATTATTGACGGTGGTTTCAGTTAGTCGGGTGTTTTTTGAGAAAGATTGGCGAGGGGGGACCAGAGAATGGAGCTCAGACGAGCACCTGCCATGGAAATAACGATAGAACAATGACAGGCTCGCTACGTCTCTTCTGTGGGAAGAGGTTGCAGGGTAGAGAAAAGGGCATCCCCCACCAAGCCACGGAGTCTATTTTGTACTCCGTCAAGGTAGATAAGGCTGTTTTTTGCAGCCCCCGCCCAGATGTGACAGCAGTACTCCATCTTTGGACGTACTTGGCTCTTATATAGATAGAGAATTACATCATTAGTGAGATATCTTCTGGAGCGGTAGAAGGATCCCACCATTTTCCCAGCGACCTTTGCCACAGACTTGATGTATGTGTTCCATTTAAGATCAGGTGTAAAGGTCAAACCCAGGAGCTTATCAAATCCTGGGGCGTCCCTTAGACGAGAGCCATCCATTTCAATTGATGCCAGATGGGGATCAGAGCGTTTATGATGTAGAGATAGGAGCTTGGTCTTAGATACATTAAAGGTAACCAGCCACCTCTTTCCCCACTGTACTACGCGCTCAAAATAAGAGGAGAGAGAATCAGAGAGAACTTTGTCATTTACAGCCTTTGATGTGTTGCCATAGATGGTCATGTCATCAGCATAGATGTCAACGAAAGATTTTAGTATGTGTTTTGGGAGATCATTGATGTAGATCAGGAAGAGAGTTGGGCCCAGTATGGACCACTGAGGGACTCCAGCATAATACTGTGGGCCTCTGATTTCTGCCCATCAACCACTACTCTCATGAGCCTATCAGATAGGAATGATTTAATGATAGAGAAAACATTTCCAGTTATACCGTAGCTGGAAATCTTGTTTAGTAGGCCTTTATGCCAAACCTTATATCGAGAGCAATTGCCCTAGAAGCCTTTGTCGAGAGATTCGCTAATCCTATGAGATATAACCGTTAGCACATCTGTTGTAGATATAGCAGAGCGGAAACCATATTGCGTGTCGCTAAGAAGGTTATTTCTGCTGAGGTGGTTGACTACTTTATTTATTGTGGATTCCAGCAACGTACTCATGACACACAGGAGACTTATTGGTCTGTACTGAGAGGGGGATGACTTATCACCTGAATTCTTAAATACAGGGCATACTGATGAGGTTTTCCAGGGTATTGGAAAGCACTTCTCCTTAAGGCAACGCTTAAACAGTTTGGAAAGTATGGGGGCAATTTCTGGTTGTAATTTTTTTACACTATAATTGGAATACCGTCGGGACCAGTTACTTTACTGGAGTCAAGGTTCTTGATTAGTTTGGCGACCTCACGCACAGATATTTGTCTGTTGCATAGCGTGTTGTCTGTTATAGGAGGGAACATGGGGAGTTGATGGCCTTCGTCCCACAGGGTAGAATTGGCGGCAAAGTTTTTGGCAAATAGTTTGGCCTTGTCGGATGCTGTCGAGATGGCCTCTGATCCATTGATAATGGTTGGGATAGAGCGCACGTTTCTGTTCAGGATCCTATTTGCTATTTGCCAGAACTGGTGGGAACCAAGCCGCTGCTCAGCTACTTTGGACTTAACGGATTGCGCATATAGTTCTCTTGCATGTTTTATTACTCTTTTACAATGGTTACTGGCGGTTCTGAAAGCAGCTTTAGTTTCAGTGTATCTATTACGTTGGTAGCTATGGAAAAAGTGATGGCAGCAGCACATTCGGGGGAGAACCATTGCTGGCTGTAAGGTTTTTGTTGGAATTTTTAGGATGGTATGAATTGGCCTATGTCTACAATTAACCATTCGGTCAGATCTAATACTATAGAGGACACATCCTTTTTAAACATGGAATGGAGAGGGAGATCAGATATGAATGTACGGATGCTATCCCAGTCCGCCATAGAGTATCGATATATAGTACGGTGGAAAGGTACGTCTGTAGATTTATTATACTTCATTTTTATCTTAAGTGATACGACGCAGTGGTCGGAGGATCCCAGAGGAGATAGAACGGAACATGAGCATAGCTCAGGGGAAGTGGATAGAAAAAGGTCTAGGAGGCTTGCGAACTTACCGGTACTATCGGGTACACAGGTGGGCTCGCGGACAATCTGAGTGAGGTCATAGGCAATGGCAAAATCATGACAGAACCCCCCCCTCTCATCAGTCTTATTTGAGTGGGTCAGCCATTCCACATTATGGACATTGAAGTCACCGCAAATGTGAATGTTAGCCGAGGGATGAGCAGACAGGATGTGGTCAATTTTTTCTGATACACTCTTAAAGACAGTGACTCCACTGTTTTGGGGGCGATAGAGGGCAAATATAAATGATGTGTAAGCAAGTGCAACCCGGAAGCATATATAAGGTAGATCAGGGTCTTCTCTGCAGATATCCCTGCCACATGGGAAGCCATCTTTAATGTAGGCACATATTCCATGCCCGTGGCGATCTTGGGGGTCAGATTTAGATGTTAGGTTAGAGTATCCTTTAATTATGAACTCATCTAGGGAGGTGGTCGGCCCTATTCCAGTTTTGCTTAGAAAGCATATGCCAGGTTTTGTCTCCTGTAATTGGGTATCAACCTCTGGAATCTTAGAACGTAGACCCCTGATGTTGCAGAAGGAGATATGGTAGTAGAGGTCTACGTAGGAGGATGGGGTTCTAGGTTTATTCGTGTTTTCTTTTTTGAGATATTTCATGTTGAGGATTTTGGGGTTTGTGGAACAGGTCAGCATACTTGGTTAGAGCAGAACAGAGAGGGAAAGTAAGAGAGGATAGACGGGATTTTTTATGTAGCACATGATAAGGTAAAGCCGTAACAGTTACTTACTAGTATGGCATCGAGAGGCCCCACCAGAGACTACTGCATGGTCCAGAATCCATTCACCAAATGGCAATACAGCAGCCCCAGTACTTTGCACCTGCTGACAGGACAGCCTCCTTAGTGGTTATTCCAATGTTCGGGTCCCTGACTATCAGGCGGTTAACATCAGCCCAGATGAAAACGTTTACCTCCAGCATCCTTACTAGTGACATGGCCGCAAGGATAGACATAAAGACAGAAAATTTCTGACATCTCAGACTACTGTTCACGAAGTACTACCAACCTGCGAAACAGCTTTTTCTTCACCCTTTGTCAGAAACATCACTCATTAGAAATGAGGACTGAGGGACAAAAAAGGAGAAGCGAGAGTTACTGGAGCTGCCGATAACACATCCACTGCATTATCTACTCTCCATTAAAAAATTAAAAAAATAAAAACGGTAAGAGGAACTTATTTATATCTACTTAGTATAAATCCTTTGCACATTCCCAGTTTAGAATAGAATTTGACGATAGTCTCCCCTCCCATATTAATCAGTGGAGGCTTCTTTTTTTGCGCTTTTGGTTCCTTGTACACTACCTTCGAGATTAAGCTCATAATTATGTTTCAATAATGCAGCTTCTGAGGTCAGCTTATGTTTTTAGATTGGGGGCACCTTATTTAAAAGCTAGTTTATGATAATAGCAGACGTATTTAACAAAAAAAGTGTATGGTGTTTGTTTATGTGTCTGTTTTTTATTAGTTTATTTTATTTATTTGTTTTTGTTTATTATTTGATTGTTTATTTATTTAATTCTTTTTACGAGAGGGAAATCTTGTAGTAAGGCCATGTGTGTACTCTTAGGTTAGCGAGGTAGTGCGTGGGAGACAGCCACAGACATATAGTTACACCCTTATTATCCTAACTCACTAGAACAGAAATGGCTACACCACTACACCCCTCTCCTGCATTACCTGGCTTAGTGTTTCATCACATATTATTTAAGATTTACTAAATATCGTAACTTGATATAATTTTCCTGAAAGTGGATAACATGTTGGAGTTATAGAAGCATAAAAAACGCATTCATTTTCGCCTGTAATAATTAAACTTTAAAAAATCTCATAGCCGGAAGAAGAAATAATTCTACTGTCGTTTTTCAAGGCAACTGGTGTCGGCTTACAATAATTGAAAACAAATTAAATTAAATATAAATTAAATTAAGTATAAATTAAATTAAATACAGCAACTTTAAATAATATCATTACATAAAACAATCTAAAGATCCTATGAAAATAAACATACATTGAAGAACGCGGAGCTCTTTATTAAAATATATTTTCGTTAATGTAATATGCAAATTAGATGACTTCTTTAACGTTATCTTTCTTCTGAATGAATTTTATTTATAAAACTCACTAAGTCTGTACGTCTGTGTTGCTGTCTCCCTCCATATTTTAAAACCCTATCCCTCCCGAAACTGAAAATCGCAGAGCGGCGCTAGAGGTTCAAATGAGTGAATTTTTATGGACCGTTTTTTCATGGTCCTTAGGTGTTAAAAATAGTTTTTAAGGGGTCAGAAAGGGGTATAAATTGAACAAAATCGTTATGGATTTTGTATATTCATCTTCGTTTATTTTTAATCAGTTCATGTACGTGTTATGTTGGTACGATGATAACGTCACTAGCTTTGAATGGTACAGTTTGCTTTCGGTTACGATTCTAGCCGATGGCACCCTAATACGTTTTTTTTAAATTTTAATTTTGAAACCACAAATTTATAATTATATATACGAAATCTAATTTAAGCAAATTTTATGACCGGGCAAAGCTGCCCTCGGCTCGCTAGTCGCATGCATAGAACTAATTCTAGAATGAAAGTGTTTAAAAATCGGTTTTCCGTATGAAAATTAATTCATTAAACAAAGTACATTTTATACATATTAATCACATTCTGAACAAACAAACGAAAAACCATCAGACAACAAGAGTTGTAATTTCACAAGTAAAAAACGCAAAAAGTAAAAGCCTGGAGCCCCTTCTACCACTAGTAATATATACGAAACTTGGAAAATGAAAATATCATATTCAAGCGTATTTAACTATCGGGAAAAATAGTCCCCCTTCCGCTAGTCTAATATGTATAAAAAGCTATATACCTGCCTATCTGCCTATCTGCCTCTCTCCATATTTTCAAACTCTAAAAGTCGATAAGCGGGTCTAGGGATCTCAAATGATTGGATTTTTTACGGACCATACTTTTATGGGTTTTTAGCCTGTAACAATAGATTTAAGGCGGTGATTGGAAAAATCGTTATACATTTTTTACATTTATCTTAGTTTATTTTAATTTTTAAAATTTTCTTCTGTCCTGTTTGTACAGTTGTAACGAAACCAGTTTTGAATGATGCAGCTTGGGTTTCGATTCTAACTGATGGCAACCGGGTACTTTTTGTTTTACTTTTGAAATCACGACTTCATCATAATATATACGAATCTGGACAAATAAAAACTATCATATTTAAGTGTATTATATGATCGAGCATAGCCCCTGCTAGTCTAATATATAAAAGGCTGTATGTCTCTCTGTTTGTATGTCTCCATATTTTTCAAACTCCATCTGCTCTAAATGTAAAAGTCGTAGAGCGGCTCTAGGGGCCTCAAATTATTGGATGTTTTATGGAACCTACTTTTATGTGTATTTAGCCGGTTTAAATAGTTTCTAAGGGGTCAAAATCGAAACAATCGTGCATTCGAAGTCAGGATTCTATAATAATATATAATGAATCTGGAAAAATTTGAATATCATAATTAAGCGTAGTTTTCCGACATCCATCGCTATTACAATATACATATATATATATATATATATATATATATATATATATATATATATATATATATATATATATAATGATAAGTCATCATTTATCAAAATCTACGCTACTCTAAGACAAAGAATATATCCATCTGGAAATAAACAGGAAACAATAAGTTAAATGTACAGCAAGAACATGCATTTAATAATCTACCAAAAATCAACAAATGATCAAATTTTAACGAATTTTCTAATTGGTTCCTGGATTAATTCATATGTCAATTATAGTTTTCTTAAAAATATGAAGGGGAAAATGTTCTACTAGATAACACTCATGTTGTATTTTATGCAATATTAATAAAGTATATTACAGTCAATCAGAAAATTTAATATGATATGTGCTGAAGTTACATTGGTTACTATGAATTAATATATAAAAATGCAAATATACTAAATATTATTATATTTAAAAAGCAAGAAATTTAATTAATTTTTGTGAGGAATCACCCTCCAAATGGACTAATCCATCGTCCATATAAACTTTACTTTTAAGCATGACGGTTCCAGAGCGACGCCCGCGGGAATTATCGACACTGTTCGTTTGTAACCTCTGCGGTTTTTCAAGTAATACGTGTTTAAACTGTCTTTGTTCTTCTTTGTGGCTACTTGCGAGCCATAAAACTGGCGACATTGGATTCGAGACATATACTCGCGTTCAAAACCGTATTCGCATAACACTGACGACATTGGATTCGAGAAACGGTCACGTCTAAAATGTTCTGAAAACATTAACGATGTTGAACTACAATGTGTATCGCGGTTAAGTGTAGCATAACAATTGTGATTGAAGGACTCGCTGAAAAAATACGATGAACAACTGTTAATTGACCTTAAAACATTTACGGAACGACAAAGGAGTTGGAAAAAATGGTTCTAGTGATCCGCGCTATTTTTTAATTGTATTTCCAAGTTTAAAGTTTTTATTCAATTGTAAGGTTGAAGTATAGAACAGGTACAATTTAATGGGTTTTTAAATAATAACGTTATTTACTTCCGGATCACTCTGCACTAGTACCGAAAAAAAGTTCGTCGCTTCTTAAAAAATAAGTCTTTGTAGAAAATCGCTGTCTTTCTCTACTAAAGTAAATCGTTGCTTTATCTTTCAAATGGAAATATGCACTTTTTTTTTTGTGGGGGTTGAACGATTGTTTCCCTAGATTAATTTTTGGGCTTGGCTTTATTGTCCTGACAGAAAAATTCAAAACGTGCTAAGTCCAACCAGACAACGAACGTTTTAAAATTGCAAAATCTAACTAGACAAAATGGACGAACTAAAATTAGCGTAGGCACATTTGACTAAGTTGAAAAACCGAACGCCGCCAAGGCATGGAGGGCCATCACAAGGAATTACAAACAATTGGAAGAACGCCAACGTTCAGAGGAACTATTTGCAGAACGCTAATTACGAACAGACTTACTTGCAGAAATCGAAGAATAACGCGCACTCAGAAAGCGATTCAGCTTTTCTCAAAATACAATATGGTTCACAATAGATAATTTTAAGTACGTGGAAGATAAAATCATTTGCAGCTTATTTAAGTCGATATGAAGACTTTAATATCGACTGCGGTAACTTTTTTGCACAGAAGACTACCTGACTGCTGCTGCAAAAACTTGAAACCGCTGAATATACAAATTCATGGATTACATCTTGCCATGGAAAACTGGATTTATCGTTCAATGAGACGGTAAATCTGTTAACAGAACTTTTCTCCCCGAAAACGTGTCTTTTTTTTTTCTTTATAAACGATGGAGATGTTTGGATGTGACGAAAGACGATAATGACGACTTTGCCACGTATGCAGCAGTAGTGAAGAAGTATTGTGATGACTTTAAGTTGACTGAATTAACAGCATGCCTTGTTTATGCATAAGGTAAAGATGCTGGAAAAGATGCTGAAATCAGGCGCTGAGTTCTTACGAAGTTAGAAATTGAACCGAACTTAACACTGCAAAAATTAACTGAGGATTGTCAAAAAAGTTGAAATAATTGAAAGATGCGAGAAATATCGAAGCAGGCATCGAAAATATGAAAAAAAAATAACGAATAAAAAACCGAGACTGTACACAGAATTACCCCCAAAAGTCGGAAAAAATCAAAAGCACCGAACCCTTGCTTCAGATGTTAAAAACACTGGGTGAAATTATCACGTACAGTAACTGGAAATAAAATTGATTTTATTGTGCAAATATTTTTGTCCGCAAGATTTAAACGGGGTTATTAAAGTTAAGGGCCTATATTATACATCTTCAAATCTATTTAGTTTGAATTGAATAAACTGCTACCCCAAAAAGAAAGATACTGATTTAACACCTGGAGAAATCGGCTTGGGAGGGAGCTGATGTGGGGAACCACACTCCAAATGGAATAATCCATCGTCCATATAAACTTTACGCATGACAGTCCCAGGCGGGGGATCTAATTCCAGAGCAATGCTCGCGCGCCCCGTAAACTACACGCACTCTTCGTTTGTAACCTTTTCTTTGTAAACTTTCCGTTTTCATGTAATACATGTTTAAACTGTCTCCGTTGTTCTGTTCCTCGTTATAGCTACTTGCGAGCCATAACAGTAATATATACTATCTGTTGCAATGAAATAAAAACTCATAGAAAGTTTTAAAATCGTAAATGAGTAAAATGATTTACATTCCTTTCTTCCGAAATATTCAGTTGTGGCCATAGAATTTTGAGTAAACCTTTCCTATTTTTCTAATTATTAGTATTTCTATTATTCATATTTTACTCTTTCGACTCACCCATAAGAAAACACAACCTTTAAACAGCTTTGGGTTGTATCCACAAATTTAGTACGCAAAGTTAAGAGGCCGGAAGTTTGCTCAGTGTTCTTAAATATGGAATGAAAGTCAGCAAACATGAAACACAAAATTACCTAAATTTATTTCCAAAAATGATTTTACTAAAATTTTGTGTGCTATCATGAATCAATAAGAAATAAACTTTTTATTTTTTTTTATTTACATAGTTTGTTTCAACACTTGTATTATCACAAAAACAGAACTAACGAGAATTATAGATTTCTATAAATGGTCTATTTTGGGATAGTGTATTTATGTTTTTCACAAGTTTTATCACTGAATTTTGTCAATGACAGATTTTTATGTATATTTCCTGCGTTATAGAAATACTAAATTTAAAGATATGTATGAAAGTTTCTAAAAATGAATACATGAAATTTTTTCATAAATGTTTGAGTTTTTTTTATCAGTTTTCGTTTTGTGATCGAGTGGAAGGAATTTAGTTTTATGATAAACTAGCCTGGGTACCCAGCGTTGCCACGCTTTTTGGAGGTGTTTGTTGAGCAATAAAAAAAAAAAACTTAGTAGTAGGTAGGCGGGCTCGAACCTATGCAACGAAGGAGGAAAAGAACGTGAAAAAGTGACGTTGTTGCAGTTGCGTCCATCGCTAAACCAGAAGTGGCGGAGGTATGAATCAAAGCTAGTCAATCGATAAGAAGGGACGACTTTCGAAAATATCGGCGCAAAAAGCGGCCTCTCCTTGTAGAAAAGTGCCCAGGTGAAGGAATTAATGTTTTTGGCCAATTCGTCGTCAGAAGGGTCAAGTTTAACTACGTTTTCAATTTCGTGAAAATCAGTCTCTGTCGAAAGATTTAGGCATACGTACATTAAAATAGACAGGTGAGATGTATATTATAGATGGCAAAATGATAAAATTTGTAATTTTCTTTTCTATTTCATGTTGAAAATATTTTAAATATTATGAAAATTATATATAGAAACTTAAACAATGAAAGCTTAAATTACTTTTTTGAAAAAAAAAATCAATATAAATATATTTGAAATACTATAAGTATTTATGCAAATATTAAAGTAAAGGTTTATTTTGTTTCATCATAAAAACAAGTGATTCCATATGGCTTTCGTTTTTCGTGTTTTCGTTTAATGCCTGGTGATTTCATTCCTTATTTAGGCGAAACAAGTCAACTTCCGGCGTCTTAAATTTGCGTACTGAATTTTTAGACAGAAAATGATGGCATCACCAATTATATAGTAAACAACCGAGGTTTCTATGGAGAACTGCATAAAAATGAATACATGCACTCATTCCAAAATAATTCTTTATACTATTTTAGTAAGCATTTTCCCCATATTACCCCAGACAACGATGGAGAACAGGTCCTGCTAGTTTAAATTAAATTAGCCTTTTTCATAAAAAAACTAGATAATATTTTTCATTTTTCTGTTTCGTGTCATAATAATCGTAGTGTTTCTTACGTCGTCAGATTTTTATGATTCGAGGTCTTAAATGTCAGATTCAGTGTGCAGCGCTTGATCATGCGCACGCTTGTCAGCATAGCAGAGAATGAAAAATTAACCGTTAAATAAAATATATGTATATATATATATTTTTAACAGAACATTGTTAAAATAACAGCTTTTGTTTAATGAGTTTTTATTTTTCGAATTGGCTTATTTTTTATGTAAAATAAATTTAAGAAATAAGTAAGTTCCGCAGGTGTCACAGATGTTTTCCATTTTTTATCGAATTATCATAGAAGTAAATGAACAAGAAGGCTGAAGAAAACAACAAAAACGTCTGGAGAAAAATAAGGAATCTCAATAGAAGGTGCGAGTATTTGTAGATAGTCGATGGAGTGTTGGGGGTGGGGGGGAATTACAATTCTAAATTCCGTGTGTTGGATTTTCTGTCATAAGAGAGTATAACAGGGTATAGTTAAAACAGATTAGAATATGCAAAATAGGTTTTGATTAAGGTTTTACTTCTATTTACTCGCTTACCACTTAGATATAAGAAGCCAATGTTTATTCGGGAATAGATTTAATGTAATGACTAAGGCCGTAACAGCGGAATATTCTTTTCATTCGTTTAACTCTCGGGTATATATCAGACAGTTAGACACAGCAAATCAACCGAGAACCACGTCCGTCTATATAAAAACATAAGATATAAAAGGATATATACTCGAGTAAAAACTATGAAACGAATATGTTGTTGTCACAACCTAGTAATGACATGTTCGGAGTTGTGTTGCGAGACTCGTATTAACATTACATTAAAATTTATACATGTTAGTTTAGTCATCAGCATAGTGTTTCATTTTATTTCGAGATCTATCATCGTGCAGTGTTCGGGGCATCCGTCATGTCTACATCAGAGCATATATCGTTTAGGGAACAGTCTGTAAGGATGTGTGCGATAGTCTGCAAGTCAGGGGCACACAGACACCGTGCGTTGAATGCTACTCATTCTTTCCGGAAGATTTCAAATATGTATTTGGTACCAGAAAAACTTATCGTTGTCTTTGATTGATTAATTCCATCAACACGAGTGGGAGAACGCTGGTGTTGTTCGTCCGAGGCTCATGGCAGTGGTAAAGCTCTTGCGAAATGGTAGACGCTGCAGCACTTTTTGGTGTCGAAATAGGGGGAAAACGATTACTCTGATTGTCATGCCTTGTCTTAAAACAAAGAGAGTAATCGAAATGCCATCAGTTTGATGAAAACTCGATTAGAGTTGAATGTTTTCCACTGATTTTATTCTCTTAAATATTTTGTCCAAATGCAATTTTATAGCTAAACTTAAAAGAAAAAAAAAATAGTCGTAAATTGATGGATTTTTTCACTTTGAAATGTCGTGCTTAAAACAGGGGAAACGCCATTTTCAAACTATGCTTTTTTTCTTTCTCTCTCTCATTTCTTCAAACATGCCACTTTAAGTCAAGCCGCCATCTTATGATTGTTTGTACGGATGAACAAATTAATTTTTAGGTCATACATTTTGATGACGTTTTTTACTGTTATTATCTGATAAACAGATTTTCTTGTCACTAAGCCATTTCCATGCTATGGTTTAAAAATAAAAAGTAACCACATGTAGTTAATTGAGATTGTTTTTGTTTACTTTTAAAAATAATATTTTTAAAAGTAAAAAAAAAAAAAAATACTCTGCATGCCATTACTTCTCTTCCTACTCTTAGTTTCATTTCTATCCTTCTCATCTCGTCGAAAATGTCACTTAACATCAGCCCGGCATTTTAGGCTTCTTTTTTTTACGGGTTAACAAATTCTTTTTAATTTTTAAATAATCATTACAGGAAACCAACTTCGATACTAAAAGCTCGATAGGATTCAAATATTGCTATAAACGTTTTTATGTGTTCAATTCAACACGGCATCGACCGCTTCTACACGATTAGGACGAAATTTTGTAGTCGATAAATGGAGTTTTCACATTAAAAAAAACAAGCTTTTTACAGGTTTTCTGTCAATTCTAATAAATTAAAATCGTTGCTTCCAAAGTATGAAGTCGAAATTACCTAAATATTACAGAATTATTAAAAAAAATTTTTTAATCGTGTTAGCAGGTGAAAAATTGCAGCCATCTTGTTTAAATCAAAACGGAAAATGGCCTCCCTTTTGATCTTGTCTGTGTCTTACGGTCGTTTTAATTAAATTCTATTAAAAAAGTTTCTTTAATAAATAATATCTACCTTATCGATTTTCGTAATTTTTTGTAATATAATCATCTTAAAAATACGAGGAATACGTAGATACCATTGATTTCATGTGACATTCACTATTACGATTTCTGAAATTTCGGCTTAATAGTGAAAATGCGCGTTATAAACTTGACAGTGATAACAGCGACAATACCGGCATTAATAATACAGTGCCAACAACATTCTATAGCATCGTAAATAATATTAACAAAGTTTAGTACATTTTAACCTGTCCTTCAGGTTCTCGGTATTATTGTTAAACCGAATAAGTTTTTCCGTATTTAATTATAATCAAACGCGGATAAGACATATAATGCTTATTGCTGCACTGAGTTTTGCCAATGATAATCCTTTAACATAGTGCTTATGAGCGCATAGGAAATATTAGCAACAACAAAGAAATGCTGGCTTACGAAATAATTAGCAGGTGCAGTAGTATCCGAAAAACGTGCATACGTAAATTAGGAAGTGTGCGCGAGAAGTAAAAGGAAGAGACGGATAAAAAATGCACCAGGTTCTCGGGAGAGAAAAAAAGGTGACGGCGAAAAAAATGGACGTGTAATGTCGCAGACAAGAATCAGCTGGCTGTGGCGGGCATGCGGTCGGAGCCAACAGCAACGTGTACACCGAATAAACTTAAAATTTCGTATATAGTCTCTGTTGCAATTAACGAGAACCTAGTATTTGCTTTGAAATTGGTCACTTTACATACTTTGGTATAGAAAGTTTAGATCCAGAGATAAAACCGACGGATAACTTTCGAATAAAACGTGAAAAAGTATTGAACAATAAAACAATAACTACAGGGTGACTCCCCAAAACGGGCCCCAACTCTTATTAGGCCCCGTTTCTTAGTGTTTTGTCCGAATGAAATGAAACTTTGGTCATAACTAATTTATTATATTCAAAACGTCACATCAAAACACTAGGGTCTTTGGCCTTTTTTTTCTCCGTTCTACAGCATGTGTTCTAGATGGCTTCCATTTAGCTCCGTGCATTTCTTGAGGCACAGCACGAAGTTGTCCATGGCGTTCTTACAGACCGAATTGGTAATGGCTCTCATTTCCTCCCTGATGGCTTCCTTGAGTTTATTGATGGTTATGGGTTTCCCTGCGTAGCCCCAAAGAAAAAAACGGGGGGGGGGCTTAGGTCCGGGCTATGGGGTGCCCACTCAAAAGCAGTCTTGAGACTGATCACTTGGTCTCCGAAGTTCTCTTTCAGTCAATCTCGGGACAGGTTTGAGGTGTGAGAACTTGCTCCGTCCTGCTGGAACCAGAACTTGCTCATGAGCGACGGGTAGATGGTCTGGAGCTCACTCTTGAAGGTTTTGATGACCTCCCCATACCGCTCCTTGGTGACTGTCACTGCTGCGCCAGATTCTTCGATAAAGATTGGTCCGATGATGCCTCTGGCCGAGATTGCAGCCCACATCGTGCACTTAGGAGAGGCATAGGCTTGGTGGCTACTTCATTTTGTCTAGAGGGCCCCCAGAAGACATTTGTCTTGGAGTTCGACTTTTCATCAAGATGGAAGTGGGCTTCATCTGAGGTCCAAAGGAGGTTAAGGAAACTTGGTGTCTCCTCAATCTTGTCCAGCATCTTGACTGCCATAGCCCACCTCTGCTTCTTGTCTGAGGCTGTAAGTGTCTGCAGCGTCTGTATTCTATATGGGTAAGCCCTGATATCGTTCACCAGCACTCTCCTGTAAGTCTCAAGGGACATACCAAGGGACAGACTTCGCTTACGCAAAGAGCGTTTCGGACTCTGCTGGAGAGACTCTCTCACTCTTTCGACCAGCTTGGCTGTTCGCTTCTTGGGACGTCCGGAGTGGCTTGAACGGTTTTCTTTGGCAGCGTTGAGGTTATCAGTGGTCCCATACTTCTCGAAATGGTCCACCCAGTTCTAAATTCTGCTTTTGGATGGAGCCTTTTCACATTCGAACTGACGCATGAAATTGTCCTGGGTTTTCTTAAAAGAACCTGTCTTGTAGTAAAATTTATCACAGTGTATTCTTTGTCCCAGCTCCCACTGGGGTCTTGATGTACTCACGGTCGTTGATTCTACCATATCCTGTAAAATAAGGGCAATCGGTGAATAAATAATGGAGATATCACATAAATTGTACACGGGGCCCGTTTTTTTGGGGTCACCCTGTATAATCAAGTTATTGAACTAAATATCACACAAAAATAAAAAAAAGTATATGAAAAAATATATATGATGTGAAAATCAGGCTGAAACAAATATATATATATATATATATATATATATATATATATATATATATATATATATATATATATATACACTTGTGCCCGATATTATTCATACCCCTCGGATCTTTGAGATTTCTATAAGAATATTGCTCAAACCAGAAGGTAGACAATATTAAAGGGATTTCAAACAATAAATCAAGCATAAGCATTTAATTTAAACTCAACAAATAAATAAATTATGCAAGTTTGAAACATTATACAAAGAAAAACAATAATGGCACTAGTTCAAAATTATTCATACCTCTCTTACTAATAGTCAATAGCATGCCCTTTATTCTTAATAACTGCCTGTAACCGTTTGGGATATTTATCAACAAGGTTTTTACAAGCATCAACACTGATTTTTGACCATTCTTCAATGCAGTAGTTCTCCAAATCCCTCAAATTTCTAGGTTTCCGCTTTTTAACCTCAGTTTTCAATATGTGCCAGAGGTTTTCGATAGGGTTCAGGTCGGGACTCTGGCTAGGCCATTTCAAAACATTAATTTGATTATCCTCAAACCATTTCTTGACTATTTTGGCAGTATGTTTTGGATCATTATCCTGTTGAAGGACCCAGTTTGGTCCTAAATGGAGCTTCTCCGCATACTGTCTAATGTTTTTCTTGAGTATCTCCAAATATTGCTCCTTCTTCATGGTTCCATCTATCTTGACCAAACTACCTGGACCACTAGCCGAAAAGGAGCCCCAAAACATTAGGCTACCACCACCATGTTTCACCGTGGGTATGGTGTTCTTTGGGTTGTAAGCTTCTCCTTTCTTCCTTCAAACGTAAGAAGCATCCATATGGCCAAACAATTCAATTTTTGTTTCGTCAGTCCACAAAATACTTGAGAAAACGGACTCTGGAGAATTCACATGGGTCCTAGCAAACTTTAGACGTGCTGCAAGGTGTTTTCCGGTGTGCAATGGAGTCCTTCTTGGTCTTCTTCCTTTCAGACCATTTTCATGCAGAGTCCTTTGCAATGTTTGCCTTGATATTTTTATGCCAGAAGACTCCAGATTTTCTAAAATGTCCTTATTAGTGGTGGTTGGATTTGCATTAACACTTCTTACAATATTCCTGGTGGCTCTAGCAGACAGTTTCCTTTTTCTTCCTCTACCAATCAAGTTGTTTGTTGTGTGGTGGCTCTGGAATTTTTTGATGATGCTTTGTACTGTTGCTGTAGGGACCTCAAATTTCTTGAAAATTGACTTGTAACCTAAACCATCCTTATGTGAATTCACAATTTTAGTCCTAAGATCATTACTAAGCTCTTTTTTCTTCCCCATTCTAATAATTTTTATTCTTTTATTGGTTTTCAGTTGATATCATTTTAATTTCTGAAAAATGCAAAAAACGAAATGAAATTAATCAAAGGTTGTATAAAAGCATTCAAAATAAGAATCAAACAGAAAACAAACAGTCAGAAACTCGATTAATACTGAAAAAATAAGGGGGTATGATTATTTTTGAACATTGCAGATTTTATAAATAGCTGTATATTTCTTTTATTACAAGTATCCCGAGATTTTAAAATGACGAAAATGATCAGAAGAGGTTTATTAAGAATATGTATCAATATGGACGTAAACAATAAATTCTTACAAAGTTACACCTGATAAACTCAATTTTCAAGGGGGGGTATGAATAATATCGGGCACAAGTGTATATATATATATATATATATATATATATACACACTTATCAGGACATATGATTTTATCATCATGAATCAACAGGAGAGGACAGTAACCAGCATTGATTCATAGTAATTATCGATACCCTCTTTTATTTATGTATTTTTATGTGTCAGATACAGATATTGTCGTGGACATAGAACAGACACCATGGCGCTGTGATTGTCTCCAAATAGAGAAATCGACGGAACTACAGTATATTAACATCTAATAAGGTTTAGCATAATAACCTATTATGTCAATCTCAACCTCGCACGATTGGGCACTGGTCTAATAAAGTGACGGGTTTCAAAATATCATTCAATCACATTCACAGGTTTGACCACTTTCATAAAATACATGTACAACTTCATATGCTAATGTCTATTTGGTTAATAAACTCGATCAACATGTCCGCCAAAAAGTACACACAAAACAATTGTTTAAAAAAAAAAGAACTAGCAAGGCTAGCATATATTGCTGGAACCATAAAAAAGGAATGTCTCAAAAGTGTGTGTAAAACCTTTATATTAAAATTCTACCTCTTTCTCTCTTTCACCTAGCCCGGTTTTATATATATCCCTACAACCCACCCCCCTCTCTCTCTCCCTCCCCCTCTAGTTTTAATGTACTGACAATAAAAATAATGTTACTAAAACACCTCGATTGTATAATATAAAAAGAAAAAAATGAAAAAAAAAAAACGACTCCTTTTCTAAACGGGATCCAAATTCCCCTCAAAGTGTTAATGTGTTTTTTTTTTGTTTGTTTTTTTTTTTTAAATTAGATACACATCCGGGGCAAAGCTGGTGTTTGCTAAAGTTTTCCGTTGTATTTTTCTTTTACTTTCAGGCAGTCATAAAAAATATGCGTATACAGACACAGGCTTGTCCTTCATGTAAAAATCTAGGTTGTGTACCGTGCGTTGGCCGGGTGTTTGGAGGTGTGTTGAACAAAAAATGTAGGAGGGTAGACAGGGAGGGTCAAACCCGTACCGCGACGGAGGAAAAGAATGTGAAAAAAAAAAGTGACGTCTGCTTCAGTTGCGTCGATCGCCAAACCCAAAGTGACGAAGGTATAAATTAAGGCTAGTCAATCAGAATGAGGATATGACTTTCGAAAATATCGGCGGAAAAAAAGCGACCTCTGCTTGTAGAAAAGTGCCTAGTTGAGGGTGGAAGGAGTACTGTTTTTAGCAATTCTGTAGGTGTTTGTTGTCCAAATGGTCGCGCTTCAAAAAATACTGAGCACGTTAAAATCCGCCGCCTCTGTCGAATGTTTTAGCCAGACATACAAACATACAGGTGAGATTAATATTAATGATTTCTATATTAGTGTTCTTTTTTATTTTCCTTTTTGTTCTCGTGTTCTTTTGATAACGCTCATTTAACTTATTAATACATCCTTTGTACATTTAATTAAAAATTGAGCCTAATTTAATGTTGATTAAATCTCGATTTTTTAAAAATTATAGGATAGAATAACTTTAAAATAACGAGCAATAGATCAAAAAATATTTTATATTGTTAGTGCATTCACATTTCTTATAAACAACTTTAGAATAATGGTAAAGTATTGTCTTTTAAGAAAATATATCATAGTTCATTAATCATAACTCGAAATGCAGACAGTTTAATTTACAATAACATTGTTTTAAAAGATCTTTTGAAATGTCCATTTCATTACGTTATATTACAATATCTTTCATAAGCACGAGTAATCGATTATTAAAACTTAAAAAAAAAAATATCGGCAGGTAATATAAACGTAAGGAAAACATGTTTTAATTAAAATTCATCTTCTGAAGCAATGTTTAACTGTTAGCAAAAGGAAACGTATTATAACACGTTCGCAGATTTTTAAGCCGACTTCTTTAGAATTAACAAGGCCGATAGCCATTAGTCGCGTGCTCTCGTGTAATGAATGAATGCGTGAATGTAGGATTTACATGAAATTCTTAAAGATAAACTAAAATGACCGAAAAATGGGTTGAAATGACTTAAATAAATAAAAAGTAAATGAATTAGAATGGCGTGAATGAACTTTAGAATGAATTGAATGACCTTAAGAATGACTTGAATGCTTAAAAAATAACTGGAATCCCTCAAAAATAAATTGAATGATCTGGAGAAACTTGAATGGATTTGAGTCTGACTGGTTGTAAAGTGGGTGATCATTTTACATTAAGTTAATACAGAAAAGTGATCCCCAACTTTATATCACAAAGTTACAAACATAAGTACAGCATGTAGTAAGAACAAATACTACACTTTGATCTTGGCCAAAAGGCCAAGAAAAGGATATTCATTTGCTCCCCCACCGAGCAAATTAGTCACAAGGCCGATTTTTAATGTGAGGAGTGAAGGGGAAATAGGGGCAAACTCCCCGGGGAGTAGGGGAGCTGGATAGTGACAATTGGTATGAAGGATGCCCCAACATTGACCAAGGTCTTATATGTGGGGGCAACCCCACATAGGGTCTTTGCTTGTAGTATCTGCCAGAACAGATACTACACTTTGATCTTGGCCAAAAGGGAAAGAAAAGGGTATTTACTTGCTCCTTCACTGAGCAAATTAGGCACAAGGACGATTTTAAATGTGAGGAGTGAAAGGGGAAATGGGGACCAACTCCACGAAGAGTAGGGGAGCTGGATAGTGACAATTGGTATGAAGGGTTGCCCCTACACTGACCTAGGTCTTATATGTGGGGTTGGTATTTATTTTCTCCCCTACCGAGCAAATTAGGCACTAGGCCGATTTTTAATGTGAGGAGTGAAGGGGAAATTGGGACCAGCTCCCCGGGGAGTAAGGGAGCTGGATAGTGACAATTGGTTATGAAGGTTTGCCTCTACATTGACCAAGGTCTTTTATGTAGGGTTGATATTTATTAGCCCCCCCCCCCACCGAGCAAATTAGACACAAGGCCGATTTTTAATGTGAGAAGTGAAGGGATCAACTCCCCAGGGAGTAGGGAAGCTTGATAGTGATAATTAGTATGAAGGGTTGCACCTACATTGACCAAGGTCTTATATGTGGGGGTTGTATTTATCGCTCCTCTACCGATCAAATTAGACACAAGGCCGATTTCTAATGTGAGGAGTGAAGAGTAAATGGGGACCGACTCCCCTGGGAGTAGGGGAGTTGGATAGTAACAATTGGTATTATGGGTTGGAATTTATTTTCTCCTCTACTGAGCAAATTAGGAACAAGGCCAATTTTTAATGCGAGGAGTGAAAGGGAAATGGCGACCAGCTCCCCGGGGAGTAGGGGAGCTGGATAGTGACAATTGGTATGAAGGGTTGCCCCTACACTGACCTAGGTCTTATATGTGGGGTTGGTATTTATTTTCTCCCCTACCGAGCAAATTAGGCACTAGGCCGATTTTTAATGTGAGGAGTGAAGGGGAAATTGGGACCAGCTCCCCGGGGAGTAAGGGAGCTGGATAGTGACAATTGGTATGAAAGTTTGCCTCTACATTGACCAAGGTCTTTTATGTAGGGTTGATATTTATTATCCCCCCCACCGAGCAAATTAGGCACTAGGCCGATTTATAATGTGAGAAGTGAAGGGGAAATTGGGACCAGCTCCCCGGGGAGTAAGGGAGCTGGATAGTGACAATTGGTTATGAAGGTTTTCCTCTACATTGACCAAGGTCTTTTATGTAGGGTTGATATTTATTAGCCCCCCCCCACCGAGCAAATTAGACACAAGGCCGATTTTTAATGTGAGAAGTGAAGGGAAAATGGGGATCAACTCCCCAGGGAGTAGGGAAGCTTGATAGTGATAATTAGTATGAAGGGTTGCACCTACATTGACCAAGGTCTTATATGTGGGGGTTGTATTTATCGCTCCTCTACCGATCAAATTAGACACAAGGCCGATTTCTAATGTGAGGAGTGAAGAGTAAATGGGGACCGACTCCCCTGGGAGTTGGATAGTAACAATTGGTATTATGGGTTGGAATTTATTTTCTCCTCTACTGAGCAAATTAGGCACAAGGCCAATTTTTAATGCGAGGAGTGAAAGGGAAATGGCGACCAGCTCACCGGGGAGTAGGGGAGCTGGATAGTGACAATTGGTATGAAGGGTTGCCCATACATTGACCAAGGACTTATATGTGGGGTTGGTATTTATTTGCTCCCCCACAGAGCAAATTAGGCACAAGGCCGATTTTTAATGTGAGGGGTGAAGGGGAAATGGGGACCAACTCCCCGGTGAGTAGGGGATCTGGATTGTGACAATAGGATTGCCGCTACATTGACTAAGGTATTACTTGTGGGATTGCCCCCACATATTGTCTTTGCTTGCAGTATCTGGCGGAATAGATACTACACTTTGAGATATTAATCTTTTATTCAGAAAAAATGAACATTAACCAAAAACTTAGGCAAAAGGCCAACTCACAAGGGGGGGATCGGGGTCGTTGATCATCCTTGTAACTCTAGAACTAAACAAAATTTTCTCTTAGCTAGAATCTTATATCACTATAATACCGCATTCGCCCTTTCGTACTTGGGGACGTCCTACTGAGCACCAAATTTTAAAAATATTTTTTATTAGTGTGTACAAATAAAAAAAGATAACAATAAAAGTAATACAATAATTTATTTGTGTCGAGGGTGGGGAAGTAAATATATATATTCCAGAAGTGATTAGTAGGGCCCTCCTAACCCCGTCTAGTTGATAGACTGCCAGTTACATTTTGGTTTGTAAAGAAACCTGAGCTCCTGCGGGCCAGTCTCTAAGTGGGGATGCTGTCGAGATAGGACAAAATGGAGATAAGAAAATTTTGGTGGTTGGGGATGGGGGTTAGTTATTGATTTTTTTCTCTCCAAGATGGCTGAAATTTAGAGAGAGAGGTGAAAAGAAAAAAATGCAATTAGGGTGGGAGTGAGGATCTTGGAGGCTTTCTAATCTAGAGGGGGCGGTGGAGCACTCACTCAACTAGCTAAGAGGTTAAGAATAAAATTACATTTGACGGAACTGCCTGTTACACACCTAGGCAGGGAACACGTATCCAAATTTGGCTCCTTTTCGTACACACAGACTTGCTACATGTATCCATCTTCTGCCAAATGCCGCGCGATGAAGCCTTCTTCTATCACATCTAATCTTCACCAGAAGTTGGTGTTTAAAGAAAGCGATCAGATCCTGATCAGAAAAAGACAACATCCCCTGGTCACTCTGCAGACGCGACGTCCAAATCACCATTCTCGCCACGGCCAGGATCGTAATGTAGACCATTTGCCTTTCCCTGTCCGACTGCGGCCTCACGTTGTCAACGACATTGTATACAGTAATTGGGCGAGGACGCTCGGGATCGATGCGAGCTGTCACCTCGCTGACATATGACCAGTACTGGCGGGGTTGGCGGCAATCAAAGAAAGCATGATCAGTCGTCTCTACAGCTGTTGTTCCACAACGGGGACAAGCAGGCGACTCCAAAAAAACAGAACTGAATTGTATATTGTTAAGTGGAAGTGCATTTCGGGCCAATCGCCAGGTCAGAGAGAACTCCGAATTATTCAGATGACTCGAACCTGGGGCCCAACTCCACGCAGAGCGGATCTCACTCTGCTGCCATCCCAAGCGGCCTCCATCACTAGATCCCTGCGGAGTTCACTACGGGTAGCTGTCACAAGGTCGCTGGACCTTGGTAGTCGTTTTAGTGCGGCCGGCACTCTTTCAGGAAGGCTGAATCTCCCCGCGGCCTGCGACGACTCTCGATAGAGGGGTCGAGAATGAGGTCGGGAAAGACGGCAGTAATCGCAGGGTGCCATGGTTGCTCTCTTAAAGGTAGTTGCTCAGGAAGGCCAGCCCCTCAGTGTCTCGATGACACATCAAGTCCGGCATTCCCAAACCTCCCTCACACGGACGTTGAATGCAGACCTGTCTCCTCACGCAGTGTCTTCCTCTGTCCCAAAGGAGCGAGGACAAGAGTTTGACAATAACTTTTAGCTGCCGTGCAGGAAGGGGAAGTACGGCCAGTCGGTAAAGGATGAGATGGAAGACGTATGTGGCGCACGCCTCGGCTCTACCCTTTAAGGAAAGTTTCCTAGGAAGCCACGAGTTGACCGCAACCTACACCTTTGACTGTATCTCCGAACAAAGCTGGAGACCCGGTCCGAACCATACGCCAAGGATCCGAACCGGGCCATCCGTCCAGCTGAAGGGCGCTGGAAGATTTACGTTGCCACTCCAGGCGCTCAACCACAGTCCAACCGACTTACTGCGGTTTATCTTGGCCCCCGTGATTCTTTCGTACTGTGCGAGTTCCTCCGACACGATCTCAATGTCTCTGAAACTCGACACGAAGACTGTGACATCATCGGGGAAGGCGGATACCTTGCCAGCTGAGCCGCCAGGCAGAGCTATTCCGCGCAGGGCCGAATTTGTCTCCCCACGTTTCAGCATGCAGAGCAGGGGCTCCAAAACCAGGACATAGAGCAGGGGCAACAGCGGACCACCCTGACGAAGCGACCGAGAGATAACAAAGCGTTTCGAGTGCTTTCCGTTGACTTGCGCGACAGTTGTCGGCTGTTGATACATCGCGGAGATCCACTTGCAAAAGTCCGGTTTTAAACAGGCGGCCTCTAAGACAGATGCCAGGAAATGTTGATCGACCCTATCGAACGCTTTGGACTGATCTAAATTGATCAGCACGGCTTCCGTGTCGTCATCTATCTCCCCTCTAGGATCGTGCGGATCAGGTGCAAATTGTTCTGAATCGAGATCCCCTTCACAGCGTAGTTCTGTTCCGGTTCAAAAAACTCTTTGATAACAACCTGCAACCGATTCGACAGGACCTTGGCCATAATCTTCAACTCTATGTTAAGCAGAGTTACGGGCTTGTAGTTGTCTACATCTTCCCCTCCATGCCCGTCACATTTCTTCAGGAATGTGATCATTCCTTGGTGACTTACCCTGAGATGGATCCCTGAGCAAACCAATGGTTGAATACATTCGTCAGAAGAGGCAGAAAAATGAGCGACAGCCTCAAATACAGTTCGTATGGCAGACCACCGGGTCCCGGCGATCTGTCACAGCTAACCTGCTTCAGCGCAGTAAAGACATCCCGCTCCGTCACCCGGCCATCGCAACTAGCTGCTCTAGCCGCCTCTAGGCGGGGAGAGTCGGCCAAATAATCGCTAAACTCAAGGACCGGAAGATTGGGCTGCTCCTCGAAATGATCTCGAAACCTCTCGCAGATCTCCCGAGTCGATTCTAGGGTGCGCCCCTCCGGATGTCTGACTTTCGCAATGTATTTGTCCGAGCCACGCCTAGAAACCTCACGGCGCACATCTGCATCAGTATTGACGACTTCGTTGCCTATCTTTATAAGCCTAACACTAACTACGTGGCCTTCGTAACGCTCGCTAGTCTCGCGTAGAAGGTCCTGCTTAGCTAGTTCCTGACTAATGTTATCACCCTCCCCGGTAGCCCGGGCTAGTTTCTGCTGTAGCTGCTTTTTCGTCTTGGCTTTATCTAGTGCGAGGCGCTGGGCATACTTGACGGAGAAGCTTCTGATCTTGGCTATGAGATCTAACCACTACTTACTCCCGGTAACAACTCCCTCTAGTGCCTTTTTAATTAGTTCTCTTTTTTTTACAAGGAGCTCAGCGTTATCACGGCCCGGAAGCCACTCAGGGTTAAGGGTTATTGCATGTACAGTACGTTGTACGTTATTGTTGAGATTTCATAAAGTGTCTACTTAAGAGGGCGGTTTATCAGGAATTTGTTTACGTTGGATTTGAAGACATCCAAGTTGTAGGCAGGTGGGAAACAGGCAGACGGAACAGATTTCCACTGGCGTGCTGTTCTAAGAATGCAGCTGTGTTCATGGAATCTACGTTTTGATTAAGACACATTGAGAGTGGGGAAAATTTTTGACAGTGGCTTCAGCTAGATGGGTGTTTTTCGTAAAAGATTGGCGAGGGGGGACCAGAGATTGGAGCTCAGACAAGTACTTGCCATGGAAATAACGGTAAAACAAAGACAGGCTCGCAACGTCTTTTCTGTGGGAGAGAGGCTGCAGGTAAGAGAAGAGGAGCATCCCCCACTAAGCCACGAAGTCTATTTTGTACTCTGTCAAGGCAGGATAGGCTATTTTTAGCAGCTCCTGCCCAGATATGGCAGCAGTATTCCATCCTTGGACGTACTTGGCTTTTATATAGATAGAGAATTGCATCAGTAGTGAGATATCTTCTGGATCGGTAGAAGGAACTCACGATCTTTCCAGTGACCCTGGAAATAGACTTGATGTACATGTCCCATTTCATATCAGGAGTAAAGGTCAAGCCCAGAAGCTTGTAAAAACATTGCGCTTCTCCTAGACGAGAGTCGTCCATTTCAATTGATGCCAGATGGGGATCAGAGCGTTGATGGTATGAAGATAGGAGCTTGGTTTAAGATGCGTTAAAGGTAACCAGCCACGTCTTCCCCCACTGAACTACACGCTCGAGATCAGAGGAGAGAGAATCAGAGAGAACTTTGTCATTTACAGCCTTCGATGTGTTGCCGTAGATGGTCGTGTCATCAGCATAGATGTCAACGAATGATTTAAGTATGTGTTTAGGGAGATCATTGATGTAGATCAGGAAGAGAGTTGGGCCCAGGATGGACCCTTGAGGGACTCCAGCATTAATACTGCAGGCCTCCGATTTTTGTCCATCGACCACTATCGGAGAGAAATGATTTAATGATTGAGAAAACATTTCCAGTTATACTGTAGCTGGAAATCTTGTGAAGTAGGCCTTTATGCGATACCTTGTCGAAGGCCTTTGATATGTCAAGTGCAATTGCCCTAGAAAGGTAGCCTTTGTTGAGAGATTCGCTAAGCCTATGAGATATAACTGTTAACACATCTTCGCTAGATCATGCCACTAAGGAGGTTATTTCTGCTGAGGTGGTTGACTATTTCTCTATTTAGTATTGCTTCCAGCAACTTACTCATGACATAGTTATAGGTCTGTACTGAGAGGGAGAGGACTTATCACCTGAATTCTTAAATACAGGGCATACTGATGAGGTTTTCCAGGGTGTTTGAAAGCACTTCTCTTTAAGGCAACGCTTAAACAGTTTCGTAAGTATGGGAGCAATTGCAGATTGAAGCTTTTTTTAACACTATAATTGGGATGCCGTCAGGGCCAGTTGCTTTACTGGAATCAAGTTTCGTGATTAGCTTGGCGACTTCACGCACAGATATTTGTATATTACCTAGCGTGTTTTGTGTTATAGGAGGAAATATGGGAAGTTGATGGTCTTCGTCGCATAGGGTAGAATTAGCTGCAAAGTTCTTTGCAAATAGTTTGGCCTTGTCTTATGCTGACGAGATGACCTCTGGTCCATTGATGATAGTTGGAATAGAACGCACACTTCTGTTCAGGATCCTATTTGTTATTTGAAAAACTAGTGGAAATCAAGCCGCTGATCAGCTACTTTGGATTTAACATATAGCTTTCTTGCATTTTTATTACTCTTTTATAGTGGTTGCTGGCGTTCCTGAAAGCAGCTTTATTCTCAGTGCATCTATTACGTTGGTAGTTATGGAAAAAGTGATTTCTGTGCACAATGGCAGCAGCACATTATGAAGAAAACCATAGCTGACTGTTAGGTTTTTGTTGGATTTTTTTTAGATTGTATGAATCAGTCTATGCCTACAATTAACAATTCGGTTAGGTATGATACTATAGAGGACAGATCCTTTTTAAACATGGAATGCAGCGGTAGATCAGATATGAATGTACAGAAGCTATCCTAGTCTGCTATGGAGTATCGGTATACAGTACGGTGAAGGGGTACGTCTGGGGACTTATTACATTTTATTTTTATCTTGACTGATAAAACGGAGTGGTCGGAGGATCCTAATAGAGAAAGAACAGTGCATGAACATAGCTCAGGAGAGGTTGACAGAAAAAGGTCTAGAAGTCTTGCAAACTGACCAATAGTATCTGGCACTCGGGTGGGCTCGCGAACAATCTGAGTGAGGTCATAGGCAATGGCAAAGTCATGACAGAACCCCCCCTCGTAATCTGTCTTATTTGAGTGGGTCAGCCATTCCACGTTATAGACATTGAAGTCACCACAAATGTGAAAGTTAGCCGAGGGATGCGCTAACTTAGGCCTATTTTCTCAGATATGCTCTTAAAGATAGTAACTCCGCTGTTGTGGGGACGATAGAGGGCAAATACAAATGCAGTGGTGTAAGCTAGTGCAACCCGGAAGCACATATAAGGTAACTTAGGGTATTCTCTGGAGATATCCCTGCCACACGGGAAGCCATCTTTAATGTAGGGACATATTTCATGCCCATGGCGATCTTGGGCGTCAGATTTCGATGTTAAGTTAGAGTATCCGTTAATTATGAATTCATCTAGGGAAGTGGTCGGCCATCTTCCAGTTTCGCTTAGGTTTCGTCTCCTGTAATTGGGTTTCAACCTCCGGAAGGTTGGAACGTAGACCCCTGATGTTGGAGAAGGAGACAAGGTAGTAGGGGTCTACGTTGGAAGATGGGGTTCTAGATTTATTCTCTTAACTTATCTTGGAAGTCTTGTATCTCCAGAAGAGAGGTGTTCAACTTCCAATACCTCGCTAACTTAGGCCTATTTCCTAGCTTCAACTTTGCCATAACTAGTTGATGGTCCGTCTGGCCTAGCCAAGTGAACGTGGGACAAGATAGGAAGTCTACTTCGCCTCTCCTAACTAACATACTGTCCAAATAAGTTTTTGGATAGGAGAGAACACTATTGGTCCACATCTCCCACCCCGGATGCTCGACCCGAAACCTGTCGACCAGACCGCATCTAACCATCAGATGAGCCAGGCTGAATTCGCACCTCTCCGACCCTCTAGCTTCGCTTCCTACCTTATTTATCTTAGGGTCTAAGATAGCGTTCCAATCCCCCATTAGCACTACCCGTTTCTGACAATCTACAAACGCGTCGAGCTGACCGACGAATGAGACCCTCTCATGAGCAGTGCTGGGTGCATGAACCGCAACCACCCGAGACACAGAATCTTTTACGGCAACATGGTCATTTTTCCTAATCAGTTCAATTCCCGGAACACCCCCTTCAGCGGCCCCCAGCATTGTCCACAATTTTGCTTTGCAGGCCTCTGGAAGCCGGACAAATGTTGTTAGCAGTTGGGCGTCCGGGGAATTAGAGGGGACATTAATGTCTCTTCCCCCTACCTGTCGCAATCCAGCAGAGGTTTTAAATTTTTTCTCTGTCAGTGGTGTAAATCAATTGCCACAGACAGGGGGTCTATAAAACACAGTTTCTCCCTCATGTGTAGGGGAATATTCTCTGATGCAGTAAGTCTGTGAGCGGGAGAAGCTGAAGGGCCTCTCCCCTTCCCGGTTTCACTCTTTTATTTTTGGAGTGGTGGCTCAATCTGCATTTGTGTGGGGACAGGTGTATGGGTGGTGTCTAGTGTTGGCGTTGGTATTTGTGTTGTGTCTGGTGTTTGTGTGGTGTCTGGTGCGGTGTCTTGTATTGGTGTGGTGTCTGGTGTTGTTGTTGGTGCGGTGTCTTGTGCTGGTGTGATGTCTTGGTTGGAGATGTGTCTGGGGTTGGTGCAGTGTGTGGTTTGGAGGTGGAAGTGGGTTGTGTTGTTGTTTGGGGGTGTATGCTCATAGGGAGTGGGGGCACCTTTTCTTCCCTTTTTCTTCCTTTCTTTTTCTTTTTCTGCAACTCGAATGAACCGGAGAGTGTTGAGGTTGGGTTCTTCTCCTTCTCACTAGCTGCTTCATCCTCAGAAGAGCAGTTTTTTAAATTTTCTTCGTCCTCGTCTCGATTGGTGTGGGGACCGTTGGTTGTTGCTCCTGTTGTTGATGTTGCTGCCGCTCTAGCTGTTGCGGTGGTTGTTGGTGCTGCTGTTTTTGCTGCTGCGAGATTTGTTGTTGCAGCTGCTTTTGCGGCTTTGGCTGCTACAGCCGTTGTTGTTGCTGCGGCTGCTGTTGCTGCTCCTGCTGCTGGTGCTTATGTTGTTGCTGCTGCTGTTGTCGTTGTGGCTGTAACTGTTGTTGCTGCTGTTTCTTTTGAGTAGGTGGTTGGGTTGATGTGAAGATAGATGTGTCTTTTCCGTTTACGCCCTCCCATCGTACTCCATTGATCCTTGGACTTTGCCAACTGAGCTGATGTTGGTGATTCCCTAGTTTCAGTGGCTGTTGCAACCCTCGCTAATGGAATTGTGTTTACTTGTGGCGCTGGTTTGCTTGGAACTGCTTTTTGGGGGCAGTTCTTTGCCATGTGGCCCTGCTTCAGTCAAAACCAGTAGTGAGGGCGCCGACCCTCAATCACCACTGTTATGTTGGCTTTCTTGAAAGATATTGTTACTGGTATGCCTAGAAAGCCCTCTTTTTTGACCCGCATTGCTACTGTATAACTTCCCAGGTTGACACCGTTTTTGGAGCGCTCCGGGCCCATCCGCTCCACCTCTCACAAAATTACTGAGGAAAGCTCCCAGAAGTTCTGTGCGTAGATCAGCACGACCATTGAATATTTGTACTCGGATTCTCCTCCTACCCCGATACTTTGGCAGTAACTTGATATCTGCGCATTTAAGTTCTGTGCATGAGAACCTTTCTACTTCATCCATGTTAGGGAGCAGTACGTCCCACATCGCGAAGCTTCTCTGGATTATATACTTGACGGGTATATTCAGTTTCTGGAGGAGCTCTACCATTACCTCTTTTTTCATCCCCTTGAGCTTATTCGCTAGGATGTCCGAAGTGATGAAGGACAGGATCTTCTCCGCCATCGCCTCCCAGTTCCCAGGTATTGGCTTAAAGATTTTCCCCGCAATATATTCCTTGTTCTTGGTAAGGTACAAGTCTACATATTCCTGTGGGGACAGTCTCTTCTCAGTGGTTTTACCCCATACAGATCGCTCTGATGTCTTGGGCGAGGGGTCTTTTATGGGATTAAGAGATCGTTCCGCTGTCTTGGAGGTGTTTTGTGAGACAAGTTCCCCTTTACGGGTTGATTCTCCCACGCCTTGCTTTTACTGCTTTCTTATTTGGGGAGTTTCCCTTTGGGGAAGCCTCCCCCCTTCATAATGTCTCTTGAGGCGGCTGCCTCCTTGCCAGCGTTTATTTCTGGTCTCTATGCCTCTTATTTTGGGGGAAGTTGCCATCGTGGGATTTACCCCCCCCCCCGCCCCCGGTGATGTCTTTTGGGGCTGCTGTCCCTTGGTTTGGAGGATCTCGTGGGTGTGCCTCCTCAGTTTGGTAATTTGCTCACTCTTTTGGGGAGATGCCCTCGTGGGGAGCTTCCCCCTGAGCACAGTCTTTTGGGGCTGCTGCCCCTGCTTTCATGTTGTCCGAGCGGTACACCTCTTTGGTTTTAAGTGTTGCTTCCCCATGTGGGGAGTTATAATTTCCTTGCCTGGTGTTGTTTCTTTTTTCTCTCTTCCCGTATCTGTGGTTTCCATGGTCAGTCAATGTGTATAGTAAAATCCGAAAAAGTCATGGTTTTGACTGATGTGGAGACGGCGTCCAAAGTGGGGAGCCGACTGTGGCGCCAAAAAGAAGTGGCGCCAAAGGCGTCAAGAGGGGATATAGAACTGAGAAAGGGAGTGGGAAGCTAGTGGAGGGAAGAGAGAAAGTGTTTCCGACCCTCTCTCGCGGGAAGGTCGTAAATTATCAGCTCCGATTTCCCCGCCCGTGAGTGGGGAGAGCAGAGAAAGACAGACAAAGTGGGGGTGCCGACAGAACGCTACCCAAAAAGCTCGTCAGGTGTTCCGGGCACGAAAATGTGTCGCCAGAACAGCACTGCCTCGCGCGATGTAGGTATCAGAACAGATACTACACTTTGATCTTGGCCAAAAGAATATTTATTTGCTCCCCCACAGAGCAAATTAGGCACACGGCCGATTTTTTGAGCTGTGAAAGGAAAATGGAGACCACCTCCCCGGGGAATAGGGCAGCTGGATTGTGACAATTGGTATGAAGGATTGCCCCTACATTGACCAAGGACGTGTATGTGGGGTTACCCCCACATATGGTCTTTGCTTGCAGTATCTGCCGGAACAGATACTACATTTTGATCTTGTTTATATAGTTTATTTCCGTAATGAAAAAAAAATACAATTAAATAATGAGAAATTCAAAAAATAAAAGCAAAACATTAACATTTGTAAACAAACTTAGGCAAAAGGCCATACAAGAAATGGGATGGGGAGTGTTGCAGGGTCTTTGTTACTAATGTGAAAATGGAGTCTTTGGCGACTTTACTCTTTGGTGACTTTACTCTTGACTGACAAAATTTACCACAATACCTCTTGGCCAAAACGCCAAGAACAAAAATAAAAAGCTAAGAGCAGCATCTATTAAGAACAGACCTTTGATCTTAACCAAAAAGGCCAAGCACAAAAGTGTTACGACAGATCGACCGACCGACCGTCCGACCGACCGACCGACAGACCGACCGACCAACCGACGGAGTGACTTATAGAGTCGCATGCACGGGACTAAAAATAAAACAAATACAAGTAAAACCTATTCTTTTCTTTCGTCATTGGGACGCTTCTAACGGGCATATAATTATATAGATGCTAATGCAAAGAGTGATCCGCGCTATTTTTTAAATCGTATTTCCACGTTTAATAAAAGTTTTATGATATATTTTTTATTCAATTGTAAGGTTAAAGTACAGATAAGGTAAAAAACACCTCCCCCTCCCCAGGTTAAGAATGGCTTTTTAAATAATAACATTATTATTTCAGCACCGATCAATAAGTGCATGAACACCATTATAAATATATATATATATATATATATATATATATATATATATATATATATATATATATAAGGGAGTAGTCACGAACAATGTGTATTTTTTCACATTATTTTATTATTCCGTGTCTTGGTTTTTCATTGAGAATTATGTTTGGATCATTGTAATACTGTTTTTAAGTCATTGAAATCGTTTACGGTTTGTGATGCGTCCTCGTCAGAAATTATTTTCAAATGTGTAAAAATGGCGATTTTCGTCGTTAGTTTGAAGTTTTCCCAATGGGTGGGGGCTTGTAAGTGTTTATTATACATTGGTATGCTGAATTTTTATTGCTTTTTTATTTGGCTTGTCCAGGGAGGCGTTGACCTCTCTGTAGTCGCTATCTCTTTCTATATATAAACTTTTTGTCACACTGACATTGATATTAAAATCCTACGTTTTCATTTTAAATTATTGAAACAAACTTCTTAATATACAGTAATAGAGATTAGAGTTACTTTGTGGCCATAAAAAAAGGTCAGAAATGAAATCGTGGACAACAAGTGTAGGTAAACACAATAAATTTGACACGAAAGTGAAATACCAAGAAATGTTGCCTATGCTTGGTAAATTAGCCTCACTTTAGATCGCAATAATTTTCCAACGGTTGTATTAGTCTAATGGTTTATATAATGGTTAGCAGAGTCCATTATGCTTGAATTGGTAAGTCTTTATAACACCTCCTCTCAAGCCCTTTACTCCGCATTCGTACTTCGTATTTTTTTCTATTTGGGTCGCTGATTAAAGGATCAGTAAATTTTCTTTTTTTTTTCTCAGATAGTCGCGCTTTGGGAGCTGTTTGTGATGGTCTGATTTCAAAGGTGTCATATACTATCTCCATAACCTTTTCTTTTTCGTGAGGGGCATAGTGTGGACTCTTCAACTGACCCTTTCCTATCTGATTGAGATATCTTTTACGTTTGAATTGAGTACCTATAATAATGTATACCATATTTCCAAGTCTCTTGTTCCCAGTTCCCAGGATAGCGTCTTATTTTTGTAAGTTGTGCAGTAAACGTTTTTTCCTGGGACATAGCGTTACTTAAATATTCTTAATTTTGTTGGTTTCGGTAAAAGGTCTTCGATGCCGGGTCTTATATTCCGCCAAATATTAGTGTCCGTTGGATATAGTACTGATGGTGTGTTAGGATTAAGTGCGATCCTATAAACCTGTAAAGCCTGTTTAATGTCGTTTCTGTAGGTGTGCTTTTCTGGTGACTCGATTTAAAGTGTCGACGAAGTGTCTCGCTATCCCATAAGATCGTAGGTGCTACAAGAATGGACCTTAAACTTAAGTACTTTTAATTGTAGTAGCTGTCTAACACAATAAAGTAATACTAATACTTATTGCCCCTCCGAAAGGTGGGTCTGTTTTGGGACAAAATTTAAACGGAACTGGGGTGCCTTTGCCGTCAAAATCTAACGCTAGTATAATTAGAGCCTTGCTTATGATTACAGCATTCACGTTAGCCAGCATACGTAACTACGCATGAGGTTCTTAATTTTTTTTTTTCAGCGTGACCACAATGAAAATCCTTAATTAATATTTTTGTAGAGATTTTGCTATGGCGATGCTCCCGTTGTACAGTAGTACGTCATTTGTATTTCGGTGCTTCGCATTTTATTGCATGTAGCATGACTGTAATGTTTTTTGATAATACTGCACATCATAGTTGGGATTTAATTATGGAAGCAACTGCTGAGTTTTCACGTTGTTCAATTTGTCTTGGAGCCAACCTTAAGTGACCGTTCGCATGTGCGAACCGATTGAAATTGTAATTCAAAAAAATTCATTATCACATCTGCAATCTGCTTCGTAAACGGGTAACATTTCTTCGAGCCAAGGAATGGTCAATATAGGTTTTTAGTCAGACTGGAGTATAAAGAATCTCCATCTAAGTGCCGTTGAAACTTTTTAATTGCGAAAACAATAGCAAGCGCTTCTTTCCCAAACAGTGAATAATGTTTTTCTGTAGGAGCAGAGATCCTGACGTGTGTGCAATCGATTTTTTCTGCCATCTGCCATTTTATGTAAGATGCAGGCTCCTATCCTATATAAGCTTGCATCGCTAGCATCTATTATGTCTACTTTTTGATGATAATGCATGACGTACGGATCTTTCTTTTATTTTACCGAATGCTGCCTGACATTCAGGTGACCATTTTCACAGCCTGACCTTTTTTAGTAACTCTATCAGTGTTCCCCGTAAGTTGCCGGATTAGCAATGAATGTCTGCTAATAGTTCGCAAACCCAGGAAAAACTATAAACTTCACACATTCTGTAGCCGGCATATCCATAACAGCTCTATCTTTGGAGAATACAGAATGTTGCATTTAAATAAAAGAATGAAAGTGTGAATTCTTCACGAAAGAAATAAAATACTTGGAGCAGCTAATCGATTAAAATGGTAAAAGATCCGATAGGGTGTACGAAAATCTAGGAATTGTTGTTGAGTAAAGTACGATAGGATGTATAGAAAAAACATGTTATACACTTTTGGTTATATGGGATACAAGGAGTGTCAAACCAACGCAAGATAATCTGGATCAATTATAATTATTAATTTTGTTAAATATTATGCGAAGGAAAATATTCAGAGAAAATGTTTTAATATGAAAGAATGGTCCAAAACAAAATATGTCTGTTAGAAATTTAGCTGACACTTTATTTTTACAAAATAAGAACAATGTGCATGAAATGATTTCGATTCTAGGTTACGTGGGTGGTGATAGAATGGGATAGAGAAAAGGTTTGGATATATACGTAGGTTTTACTTAGCTGAAAGTCAACATTTTAAAGAGACAGTCGTTTAAGCCAGGCAGAGATTCATGCCGACCGGTCGTAATAACGCGGAGAACCCAACGAAGCGAGGGGTCCAACGCCTATCAAATTTAAGGAACGTTGGCAACTTTGTAATGGGAAAACAACCGAAATAAAGTTACTGAAAATACAACCAAGACTTAATTTGAATTTATTTAAACTTTTACACACCGTCAAAACAAAATTCATATAGATTAGGTGTGGTTCCCTATTGGTAAACGTGTAACCCCCACAGAACTAGTATGTGCCCCTTTTTGTTGTAAATGTTACTGTATATGTGATTATATTGACACTTATAAACACAAAAACACTAAGCGAACATAGCACATTCATAAATATATAAGCGTTATATACATTCAATAGACACTAAAACAAATGCATACAAGTAATCTGTTATATACACATGCTATATATACAAGTGTACTATATATATATATATATATATATATATATATATATATATATATATATACGAGAGGGCGGCTTTGTTCAGGTGTAAAATACTCTTAAATATTATACTATAATTTGCCCAGATTTCGTATATATTATTATAGAGGCGTGATTTTAAAATTTATTATTAATCAGCTGGAATTGAAACCGAAACCAGCATTCAAAAGTAATGACACGCATATAAACCGATGAAAAGGTAAAAAATATACTAAGATGTACACAATGTTCAACGATTCTTTTTTCAATTTTGACCCATTTTTAACCTTTTAAAAGAATTTTAACTGGTTAAAGACCGATGAAAAACGGCCCGTAAAAAAACTATCATTTGAGATCCTTAGCGCTGCTCTGAACTTTTAGTTTCGGAGAGAAAGAGTTTGAAACTATGGAGACCAACAGACCGGCAGACAGATAGAATGACCGACAAACATACAAACTGAGATAGAGACGGACCTATAGCCGTTTATATATTAGATAATATATACATATATATATATATATATATATATATATATATATGATTTTCAGAATGTGAGAGATTGCATATAATAAATTCCACAGCCAAACAACGTCGCAGCTCACAAGAGCCATGACAGTCAAAGAACCGGAAGTTCCATGCAAGAGGCTCGGGTTTAGAATCCTGAGTTCGGATGTGTCTAACTTATGAGCCCAAATGAGGGCGAAACTCGAGTCTTGGACTTCTGGTTCTTTGACTGTCATTGCTCTTGTGGTCTGCGATGTAGTTTGGCTGTAGAATTCATTATATATATATATATATATATATATATATATATATATATTACCATGATGCCCGACTTTGCGCGGTCGTAAAATTCGCTTAAATATGATATCTTAATATATTTTATCTATTATTATAGAATCCCTACGCTATTTATTATTATATTTTACCGGTTATATAGTAATGGTTTCAACAGTTTGAACATATTTGGATGCCATCAGCATAAATTCGAATTTAATCGACCTTAACAAATATAAATGTATATTTGCGCCGTAGCAGATATTTTCTGCGCTTGAACCCAAATCTAATTTGCTACGTCAGACCAAATTTCCTACATACTAAAATACCAATCTGTATGCCACAAATTGACGAAGTTTGTGGAAACCGTTCCTCACACGAGGGGACAGAAAATATCACGTGATATATATATATCGCAGACCAGAACAGAACTTTCGCAGATTGATCTTGTACACTGAAACTCCCTTATTAATATTTTTTCTTTTTATATTTTATTCATCTATATTTTTTTCATATATTAGTAAAAATAATAACCGTATTATTTTACATTTTTTTTCATTGGGGAAGTGGTATTATCCACTGGAGAGCCATGTATTTAACAGCTGTTTGGTTTTTAAATCTCCAAAACAGCTACATGGTAAGCTGCTGAGGATCCCCGTTTTCTATTTACAAAATGTTGGTTAAGGTTTTCTCTTTTCATCCTTATGTAGTTAAATTTTGTTTTAAAATTGAAGACTTTTGCGAAATCGGCTTATGCAAGTGCTAAGTCTATTGCTTTTTAACAATTTTAGTTAAGGCCTTTTTTTATTTCATCCATATATAAATGAATCCTCGTTGGTCATTATGAACTTTTTAGAAATCGGATTATGCAGGTGCTTAGTCTGCGATAGGTTAAAATTAATATTTTTTCTTCCGGGAATCTAAACTACATTCTTTTGTTTATTTTGGCATTCTTTATTCAAAGCTTTTTTAGACTATATATATATATATATATATATATATATATATATATATATATATATATATATATATATATATATATAACTACTTAATTTACTCACATAAAATTAATATACGAAAGTATAGATTTATGCGTGAACTTTAAGTATTTACTTCAAAATTGCTCAATACGTAGGTAGAGTTAGTAATTTATAAAATATATATAAAACGCGGAATATTCAGTGTAGCTTAATCGCCATATATATTTTATAAATTACTATATATATATATATATATATATATATATATATATATATATACAATTAGTATGTGTGTGTGTATGTGTGTACCGATTGTGCCGTTGTGAGTTCGATCCTTTGCATGAAAGTATAGCCATACTAATGACTGGTGATCTTCAGAAAAACCGTGTCCGTCGATAACTTTTATGCACGTAAATATTAAAAATACATTTAAATAAAATAAATATTTAAGTATTTTATAAATAAAAATGATAACATAAATACAAAACTAGGTACTGTCCTAAAAAACAACAAAAAAAAAACAGGGAAACACAATACAAACAAAAAGGAGGGGGGTAACCCTTCATCGCTTATGAAGGTAAGATAAAATGTGAATATGCAGCGTTTCAAAATCTAATGCTAATAAAAATAACACATTATTTGTGTATGTACATTTATATAATACAATATATATATATATATATATATATGTGTGTGTGTGTGTGTGTGTGTTTATGTCCTCTTTCATATTTGATTCCATAATGTGTAAATTTAATCAAGGTATACTTGATTAATAACGTATTAATTTGTATGACTCGAATTTCTAATTTATTGCTATTAATTACAAATTATACACGTATATGTACGCGCTTACCTAATGAAGAACGTGGAAGATAGTTGTTTATTTACAGCTGTGATTGTTTTTCTAACATTTAATTAAGTGGATTTGCTAACCATGAAACATTTTTACTTTCCGTTCGAAGGTGAGAATTACCTTTGAAATCACAAGCAAATAATATGCAAGCGTGTTTGGAGTTCATTACTTTCGACGCCAAGGAAACTAATACATTGATACATAAATAATCTATGAATTTAGATTAGAGATAGAAAAGAATTCGTATATCATTGAAATTACTGATGAATGATTACATTTATTTTGTGGGATAGGCACAAAAGAACCGGTCTCCACTCCCTCCTAACTACATCGTTATAAATCATTAGATTCGAATTATTGCGATCTTATGTTTATAAGTAGACTAATGAGATTAAAATGTTCGACAAATGTCCACCAACGAGAAGGACGAGGTAGGAAAATTACCTTACACGGCACATCAAATTTAATTTTATTGATGAGCCACAAACAATGGAAATTACTAAGGAAACGTAAGTTTTTAATATTATAGAGGCTACATTTATAAAAGGGCAATATACGTGATGTAACAGCAGAAAGGCATTTGCTCACATTACATTCAAATTTATGCAGGTTGGTTTTAGACTGGCATAATTATCAGGGTATTCGCTCATGGACTGAGCTATACCAAATACTTTTAAAATGGTACTTGATGCCCCCCTGCAAGACATCCAGCATAGAAGAGACGATCAAGGTCAAGTGGAGTAACCACGAAGAATAGTATCGTTCCATGTGTTAACTTTAGTGTACCAGATAATAAGAAAAGAGCCTTTGCATCGCCCTCTTCTATAGTCGGCAACTTAACATTAAAAATGCTGTAATATGTTTTGAAACGTTTTCAAGGGTTGTGTACTAGTGGTTGGTTAACTTACATAGTTATTGAACTACAACTGATGACTTTCTAATTATACTGATAGATTTGAGAATTTTTCTAACCCGGGAGTGGGAGACTATTTTTTGTGGCAAAAGTAACAACTGTTGTTATGTGCTTTTTCTAATTTTGCTCACATGTAAATGTCCTTGCAACTCGGTGGCCGATTTTTCCTGTGTTGTATATTTACGAACGAGTAGGATGAATTATATATTGTTTTGTATCGGACTCATTTGAGATGAGTAATTAGTACATTTATTTATTCATGGACTTACATTCATCTTCATAGGTTTTGTTGTTTCAACACGTTCGGCCAGTTCATCCTCTTGTCTTGTTTGGGTGATAAACCGTGACGAGATAAAGATGCTGAGTCTTGTAACTGTATTCCAAGTAATTACATAGTTGTTGTTGTCTCACCACATTTTGGCCAACTAATCCTCTGGCTTGATTTGTGTAGGATTGAAACCGCTATCTTGTCAATGCGCACCTAAAAACAGAAAAGTCTCAACATTTTTATCCACTGCGCCTAAGACAAAAATAACTATAATAGACAGATATGTGGATACAGTTACAAGACTAAGCATTCCTATCGCGTCGTGGTTAATCACCCGAAGAAAGTCAAAGGATGAGTTGGTTGAAATGTGTTGAAACAACAACATTTGATATGACAGAATTAAGAAAATTGGTGTTATGTCGGACTATTTTATTATTCTCTATATTTTGTTATATTGACAAATTTTGGGTGATATGATTGTCGACGTTCTTTCAATATCTTTTATCGGACTTCGAAAACTTATTATTGAACATAAAATACATATTTACATCTTTTTAACAGCGCAAAACATGGATATTTCCCTTCATAGACCTGGCATTAATCAGAATTTTATAATCAGAGATTGTAAACTTCCCGACATGCAGCGATTATTTTCAAGTCCAATATCAACAAATATCTGTGTCGATCCCTTCTGTGAATAAATCGTAGAAATTAATCCTTTCATTACACTATAACGGAAATCTCAATGTTTTCAAATAATCTGGAAGAACAGCAAGTGGATACTTGATCCCTAATATTTCTCATATGCTATATTTCCCCTTTTGAAAATATAGTGCGATTATGAATATCTCAAATATCAAATAAGCTTTATATACTGTGAGATTTACTTTATGTAGCAAAACCAAAGAGAGAAGATATAAACTATGAAAATATTTGGAATCAAGTCTCTCCTTGCTGTTATTTCAGAGGATTTGAAATCGTAGCAGCACATTTTGGTCTCTCCTCCATCAAGGCCAGAGGTTTTGAGAAATGTCACTTATTTTGTCATTCATATGCAAAACTAGGAATACAATGACAATGATTGAAGTATTTGTAAAGGTGCAGTATAATTCCACTTACTAAAAATCTTTTCAAATTATCACTATTAAAGGTTTACGCGGGTGCTGAATACGAAACCAAAAACAAAAAACAGTAAGACTACCTGAAAACACACACACACACACACACACACACACACACACACACACATATATATATATATATTAGTAAGTTATTACTATATATATATCAATTTAAGCTACACTGAAATTCCGCGTTGGCTCCTAGTGGTTATTCGCCAGGCTTATGACGAATAACTACGAGGATGAAACGCGGAATTTTCTGTTTAGCTTTAATTGCCATATCTGTTGTCACAACTTACTACCTGATACTATCTATGTTGAAGTAAAATACTGAAAATTTACGCATAATATTATATCTTCTTATAATCATTTATGCGATTAAATGAAATAGTCATATATATACATTATATATATATATATATATATATATATATATATAAAAGTGAACGTGTCTGTCTGTCTGTCTGTGTGTCTGTGTGTCTGTCTGTCTGTGTACATTTCCCTACGCAATAACTCTGTCAATTTTTAGTCTATAGACACGAAATTTGAAATACCGCGTACTGAGATTTGGGAAAATCGATGTGACGGGTGTCAGCCAGAAATTTGGCTGTTAAGGGGTCAAATTTCAACGATTTTACCTTTAAGAACTCTACCAAACTCCTCCGACAATTTTGGGTCTAGACACTTGAGATTTTAGATATAGGTTCCTTGGACATGGATATAACTTAATAACTTGATTTGAGTTCAAAACAATAAATGTTAAGGGGACATAATAGGGGTAAAAGTTTTAAAAAATTGACCGCTTTTTCTTTTTCTCAACATACACCTCCAAACACCCGGGCAACGCCGGGCTGAAATGCTAGTATATATATATATATATATATATATATATATATATATATATATATGAAGGTCAATTAATATTTAATAATGGTTTTGGTTTATGAAAGTAAATAGTACCTGCATATATCACTGCTTTAATAATGGAAGTTTTATCTTTATTTTTTATGTTTTTGTGTAGCAATTTGGACTTTACTTCGGATGAACAAAATTCGTTACAAGTCCAAGTTGTATGATTGTATTCTCTGTGATTCTGCGTGCGAACGTTGTTTAATGTTTTGTGTAGATTTCTGAGGATTATTACGTAATGAAAAATGAGCATGTAACTATATCTTACTCTCAGTGGTGCATAAATTCTAATTATTCTTGTTAAACGGTCCTAAAGGTCTCGCACGCCATATATATATATATATATATATATATATATATATATATATATATATATATATATATATATATATATATGCTGTGAAAATTTTACTGTAAGTCTATGGCGGGTTTGTTCTTTATGTGCATGACGTGGTCTGTAAGTTCAAACTCCGCACGTAATTTTTTTACTTTTTTGTTATTAACTGCAAAGAATTATATAAGACTTAAAAATTTATGTTTTTTTTGGTCTTTTTTGAATGACATGGTTTGTAGGTTCAAACCGCACATACACTTTTTAACGTTTTTTTTCGTTAACTGGAAATATAAAAAAATATATAAAAGAAACTGTAGGTTATATAGAGTGCAATGTTGAATAACATATATTTTGGACTAAGTTACTGCATGGAGTCATCTGAAGCTTCTTTCCGGGCCATTTCACAGATTTCTATGACAATAACGATATAGCAGTGTGAAATATTCGTGGATCATCATTCAATCTCGGGCTACGTCGGGTATTTCTGCTAGTACATCTCTCTCTCTCTCTTTATATATATATATATATATATATATATATATATAACGAGAGAGAGAGAGAGAGAGAGATTAAGCGGTCCGAATTCCACGATCAGCAGTAAGAGTAAATTCCTGCACTGATGATCCTGGTAGGATGAAACACTGCAGGAGGTAAAAATTTATTTTATAATTATAATTATTGTCGCTTTTCTAAGAAGCATCTTTCTCTACTCTTAAACACTGGTTGTGACGGAAAACTCGGTCAGTAAGCCTACATGGAAGATCGCGCCTCCCAGTCACTTGGTAACTGTAGATCGACATTTAATAACGTTTGTACTTTCATAATTTTTTAAAATTTTACTGGAATATCTTTGCGATTGACGGTCGCCCTGCTTACAAATGGAGACAGATATGACTTCATTGCGGTATTCGAATCACTCGAGCAGAAGCAATCGCAAATATTTGGACTGATGATTTCGGAAGGATGAAACACTATTGTCTGGAGATATAAAAATAATAATTTATATATATATATATATATATATGTGTGTGTGTGTGTGTGTTTGTGTGTGTATGTGTGTGTGTTTCTAGCTATTAAATGTATTTGCATTTTTTTTTCGATTTGTTTTAGATATCCAAGAGGGATCACGTGAAAATTACAACCTCCGCAAACTGTAGATAAATCGTCCAAAAATAGAACTTGATTCCCAACGATCAAAAATCTCACTGGCCTTGCCACTCCCAAACTGAATTCACTGCCGCAACCTTCCACTACAAAATCATGAGCAAATAAAGATGTTTTTGTGGCCTAAATTTAAACTGTAAATCCTAGATGCTGCCGTGATTTGTTATGTCCGCTGCAAGCTGGTTAATCAGCTTTGTCAAAAGATTCGATCGAAGAGATAATATGTCAACTCGCAGAGAAGCATTTCTGTTTGATTTTCTGAAGTTATGCATGAAGCGAACCCTTCTTACAGAAGAGAATCTATCACAGGATGAATTCAACTGCAGGGTCATTTTTTTTTAAATTTCTGATGTTGGAATATGTATTCGTGTAGATGTAGAGTTTCATAAGATGACCAACACTTATTTATTATGGAATTCTATTATACTGCCAACAACATTGAGGATTTATTATTACACAGAACTATGCGAGCATAAAAAGTCATATAGTTAAGATTAAACTTAGAACAGTAAAAATAGGTGATAAAACTGGAAAAGAAAAAGAAGATATTCTAGTAAAAATATAATAAATTTATTACTTAAAATATTACAGCATTAAGAACTTTTTTTAATTCGATTTAATATGTTATATAGATTCTTAATGCTGCAAATTTTAAGTTATGAATTTATTATATTTTTATTATAATATCTTCTTATTTATTTTTCTTGGCCTTCGGGCCGGGATCAAAGTGTAGTATCTGTTCTGCAGATGCTGCACTTAAGATAATTTGTACCAGTCAATGGAGGGGAAACCCTCTATACTGGGACAATTATTATTTTTGGTAACCAGAGTGCCCCCTTTTTGCCTACTTTTGGGGGAGCTGGTTTTTACCTCACATTAAAAATGGCCTTGTGCCTAATTTGCTCAGTGGGGGAGCAAATAAATACCATCTGTTCCGACAGATACTGCAAGCAAAGACCATATGTGGGGGCGACCCCACATATACAACCTTGGTCAATGTAGGGGAAACCCTTCATACCAATTGTCACTATCCAGCTCCCCTACTCCCCGGGGAGTTGGTCCCCATTTCCCCTTCACTCCTCACATTAAAAATCGGCCTTGTGCCTAATTTGCTCGGTGGGGGAGCAAATAAATACCATCTGTTCTTCAGATGCTGCACTTCTATTTCTTGTTCTCTTTCGGTGGAGGAGAAATCATTCACGACTGAGACAATTTTTATTTTTGTACCTTTTCTCCACGTTAAAAAACGACCCTGGTGTCTTACTCTGTCCCGTGGGGAGGCATAGTAAATAGGTATAATATCTTGTTATTTTCTTTCCCAGTTTTAACAGGTAGTCTTTTTTCTTTTCCACGTTTAATCTTTCCCATATTACTTTTCATGCTCGCATTTTTCTATGTAATCCATGATTTTTTCAAGGCTTTCAAGGCTTTTCTTTCAAATAATATTTTTTGTTCAATATCATACGCATTGTTAACGATCCATAAAATAATTATTAGCAACATCTTAAATTGACTAAATAAGAAAATCAAATAAAAGATGTAATTATGTAAATAAACAAACAGAAGGGACAAGAAAGAGAGTAATAGATGCCGTAACCAAAGACTATCAACAATATCACGGCAAAGAGAATCGATTTTCTTAACTCTCTCTATATAACCCAAATACGCGAGCGACATTCTTGCTATGATTTATGAAGGAGTAGATGACGGAAAAATTGCTATGGTTACCAATAGCGAATCAGAAAAAAAAACGGCTCTTACGTTCCTTACTTTTTCTGAAGACTTGTGAACAGCAGCAATTTTTATAACTTTTGTTTTACTGAACGAAAATTTATTTATTTTTTATTTCTAAATATAGTTGAAGTGATCTGTGAGCTTTCACAAATATATGAAATTCAGTTGTAAAATGAGAGAGCGGTGAAACTTTAGACCAGTTTCAAATGAGTAAAACTTACACTTAACCATATATTCAAATACGGTAGTGCTTGAATAGTAAATTACCGAATATCTCGATTTTATTTGGGTCTTATAAGTACATCTCCAATACTTATGATACGAACAAATTTTCATGGATAAATTTCCAAGCAAGACAAGAAGCAACACTATGTAAGAAACCAAAATACCACGTCAACGTAAAACATAGCCAGCGTTCTTTTTTTATTGTTTTCCCTGTGAGGTGCTTTAGAGTTACGATGTTGCTGAAAGTAAACTCCAGGTACATTTTCTACTCTTTTAAATGAATTGCATGAAACTAAGAGTATATACTCACTAAGAAGAACGAAACATGTACCACAGAAATAATTTTATTCCCACTATATCAACAAATAGCTCTCTCCATATACAGGGAACATACTTTAAGGGTGTCCGTCACCCGCAACAATATCCGAGTGAAAGTAAACATTTATGACGACATAAACATTATAAAATGTCAATCTACAGTGATCAAGCGACTGGAAAGTCGCAATATCTTACGTAAGCCAGCTGGGCGGCTTTTCTTTCACAGGCAGTTCTCGACTGTTAAGGAGCATGCTCCTTAATGGGACGGAAATAAGCATAATTATAAACAAGTATTTTTAATATCCACAATGTTTCATCTTGTAAGGATCATATGTGCAGAAACTTACGATTGCCGTTGTTCGTGGGATGTTGTGCATAATGGGTCAAAATTGACAACTTCATTAAAGATATATAACAGTATTCTGCTTTCGATTCGATTGGGTTATTTTTATTATTATTATTATTATTATTATTATTATTATTATTATTATTATTATTATTACGATATATCTTCCGTTTCCATCTACAATAGACGCTTTAGTGAAGCTACATCTGTATCCTCTATTATTGATATAGGCTTTAATATTTTGTATACAACTTGTCGGTGTGTCAGTTTGTTCTGTAGAAGTATATTTTGTAAGTAATGGTTTCGATATATTAGTAGACATATATTTTCTTTTGAAATTACTCCCATGCCGATCCAAAATGTCCTTGGGATTAATGCAAACACAGAATTCAAACGACCTTGTATATGAGCTAATTTTCAAATCCTTCTCGTCTCTGGAATGCGTTTTCACGGTATTACCTCACTACAGCTGACAACAATTTTGTATTCGAATCCAATGTTAACAATTACAAGCCATAAGTTACGATATTAGTATCGACCTTTCTTTTTCATGAGTTTGGTTGTGTGAGAGACATAAAGAGGGCCTACCTCAGAAATGGGCGAGAATATGTCTCAGCAGCAGGCTGAAAGACAGAAAAAGAAAAAAATAGGTCAAGATGGCGGCTGTTCTCTTTTAAAGCATCCGGTCATGCGTAGATCTCGAGCAGTCTCGTGTGGTATATGCAAATTGGGTGAGTTGCTGGGAGGAGTGGTAGAAGCGTTTAAGACATGCGAATAGAGAACGTCGACGTGTATCTCGTGTTGTGAACAACGAACTCTACTCAACTCAACTTGTGAATAGCGAACCTCTACTTGACGTTTTAACCAAAAAGTTTTGTTGCTTTGCGTTAGGCAAAGACTTCTGATACAGGTTGCTACTGTAATTACTGGAACGATAGAGATCTTACTAAGATTCCGTTTCTTCTCATGTTTTATATAAGACCTTTGTATGTTTCCTTGAATAAACGTTGAATAAAATGAATGTATTAAGAAAAATATCGAGAACTGACTTGTAATAAAATTAGAATAAAAGGAGAAAAGTAATATTTGCACCAGGTTTCTTGAATCGATACCTATTTATCAGTCTCTCCGAATTTGTCGAACTAAAATCAAACAGTACTTTTCAGGAGTAGAATTTTCCGACAAATCAAATGAAAACATTCACATTGTGTTATGCTGATTATGTAAGGTTTTACCCGCGTTTACGCAATGGTACTCACACTTTGTATGCAGTCTCCGTCGCAAGGAAAAAAAGGCAAGCGATGACTCGACTCCATTTTTTTTGTAAAAACGGCATTTATTTCCGGATAGATTCCCGAATAAACCGTAATTGTGCTCCTTCTTCTGACGACTGCCATCCAGAACGTGCTCCCGATCGTACTCTCGAACGCACTCCTGAACGTCATTTACGTTTCTATCGTAATCGTCTTCTTTAATGTGTTCTCAAACATTTTATAGTCTTTTCTCTTTTTTTCATTAACGTGACGTCATTTAGCACACGACTCGGCATTTGCGTACGCGCAAAAGCGCTCTGTTATAATTGCACTAACACCACAGAGACCTATATATACGCAATACATCTTAAACAAACATAGATAAACATATGCTTATTTTATAAAACAAACATTTGTTTGTCTTGACCAAAATTTGATGTGCATTTGTTTGTCTGGAGTTACACTTGAAACCAAACCGTTCCACGAATATAAAACACTGACAAAACTAAAATCAATTCAATATTAAGTCAACGTATTTAGAATTACTAATTATAAAAAAAAATAATTAAAAAAAATCAAATAAATGTTCACAAATAATTGGTTCAGAGTTATAAATAGAGAGAGAATTTGTTCATAAATATCATGGAAGAAAAACACAAGAAAAAAATGAATAAAGTATATCCTTTTGGTAACCCCTCTGCGGTGGGGATTGTAGCCTTGTTCTGAGTTGTATTGATGTGGCCGAAAAAGCCGATGCGAACCTCGAACTGCCTTTCAATTTGGTTCCATTTCGATTTCAAGGGTTGTCTTGCTGGCGTTCCTCTCTCTCCCTTCTTCCCTTTCTCTTTACCTCGAGGTTCGCACGTCGGTTGTCCTCGATAGTGGCGGTGCGTTTGGCGATGGTCCGCCTCCAGGTTTGCTTGTCCTTGGCCGGGGTCTCCAATGTATCCGTGTTGATTACACACATCTTCAGGTTTGATTTCAGAATATCCTTATATCGCTTTTTCTGGCTTCCTCGAGTGAGCTTTCCTTCTTTTAGCTACCCATAGAAATTTTGTTCCAACAACCGCGAGACCGACATCCTGACAACGTGGCTCAAGCACCTCTGATGATGATGACTTCGAGGCTGGTGGTGCTGGCCTCCTGAAGGACAATGAGTTTCGTACGATAGTGCACCTACGGGATGTTCAGAAGATTTTGCAGGCAGCGTTGGTGGAACTTCTACACAGGCCACCTTGAGGAATCGACGGTAGGTCGTCAAGCTCTCTGAAGAAGCGTCAGGAGGACAACAACTTTGTATACAGTAAATTTAGTGTCTCTCCAGATATGCTTGTCTTCAAACACACGGCTTCGGAGACGGTTATAGACAGCTCTGGTGCATTATAGGACTTTTACTACTTCGTCTTGAATGTCAGTGTTGGGTTCCAAGTGTCTTCAAAGCTATTAGAAGTGGTCCACATTCTCTGGGGGTTTGTCGCCGATTGCAAGGAAAGTATGTGCAGGGTCGGCCTTGTCCCAGGGCTTGGATTGGTACATGATGTGTTTTTGTTTAGTTAATAGCAATGTCGAACTGGGAATAGGCACAGCGTAAGGCGTTCTGAATCTATTGTTGATGAACGCTAAGCAGTTTTCATCGGCGTACTGGAATTTCTTCAGGATTGAAACTAACGTTCTGTTTTTTTTATCTCAGGCGAGAAAGATTGAAATACCAAAGCAGAAAATTAGAATATAATCATAAGGCAGGGACAACAAGACAAAAAAAGAATATAGCATATATTTAATGTGATAAAAATAGCATATACTTATTATTATAAATAAAAATTTGCATATACATAATATTATGAATAAAAACAGCATATACTTTATGTGATGAATAAAAAATAAATAGAAAAATGGCATTTACTTAATATGAAAAAGAAAAAAAAAACAGCCTATATTTAATATGACATAGAAAAATACCATATATTAAATATGACAAAGATTAAATAGCATATATTAAAAATGATAAATGTAAAATTGCTTATATTTAATATTATGAAAAGAAAATAGAATATATTTAATAGGACAAAGAACCAATAGCATATATATTATATGATAAAAGGAAACTAGCATATATTCAATATGATAAAGAAAAATACGATATATTTAATATGATAAAGGAAAATAGCATATATTTCATATGACAAAATAAAAATAGCATATATTTAATATGAAAAAGTAAAAATAGCATATATTTAATATGAAAAAGAAAATATAGCATATATTTAATGATAAAAACTATCATATATTTTATATAAAATGAAAATAATATATATTAATATAAGAAAAAATTACATATTGAATATGACAAAGTCAATGAAGCATATATGTAATATAAAAAAGTAAAATTGCATATATTTAATATGAATAAAAATCATATATTTAATATGATAAAGGAAAACTATCGTATGTTAAATCGTATATTTAATATGAATAAACATCATAAACTTTATATGATGAATTGAAGAATAGCATATATTTAATATGATAAAGACATAATAGGAAAATATATTTAATATGATATTGGAACATAGAATATATTATATATGACAAAAACAAACTAGCATATATTTCATATCATAAAAGAAAAATAGCATATATTTAATATGATAAAACTAACATCGCATTTATTTAATATGATAAATAAAAATAGTAGATATTAAATATGCAAAAGAAACAATAGCATATATTAAATATGAAAAACATATAGCATATGTTATATATGAGACAGGAAAAGCATCGTATATGTTATCTGACAACAAAAAATAGCATATATTTAATATGAAAAAGAAACAAATAAAATATATTGAATATGATTAAGGAAAAATAACATACGCTTAACATGTTAAAAGAAATTTTATATGACAAAGAAAAAATAACATATATAATATATGATAAGCAAAAACGTAACATATATTTCATATAATGAGGGTAATTAACATATATTTAAAATGATAAGGAACAATAGCACATATTAAATATAGTAAAGAAAAACATATTTAATATGAAAAGGAAAAATGGCGTGTATTTAATATGATAAAGACAAAATAACATATATTTAATATGATGAAAAAGAAATAGAAATATGTAATATGATAAAGGAAACATACCATATATTTAATATAAAAAAGAAAATATGACATATATTTAATAAGATAAACGAAGAATTACACATATTTAATATGATAAAAAAGATAGATTATACTTACTATAATAAAGAAAAATTGCATATATTAAAAAGAATAAAATATAATAGCATGTATTAATCATGATACCGAATAAATAGCATATATTTAATATGATAAAGTAAAAATAGAATATATTTATTATAATAAAAGAAAATAACATATATATAATATTATAAAGAAAAATAACATATAGTTAATATAAGAAAGAACAATAGCATACATTTAATATGATACAAAAACGTTTCATATGACAAAGAAAAAACAAATATTTAATATGATAAAGAAAGAATAACATATACTGAATATAATAAAAGAAAAATATATAGTTTATATGACAATGAAAAGATAACATATATTTAATATGATAAGAAAAACATAAAATATATTTAATATGACAAAGAAAACAAAGCATATATTCATTATGAAAAAGTAATATTGCTTATATTTAAAATGAAAACGAAATAATCTCCTATTTAATATGATAAAGAAAAACTATTGCATATTTAATATGAAAGAGAAAATATAGCATATATTTAATACGATAAAAAATATCATATATTTTATATGACAATGAAAAATATATTTAATATGAGAAAAAATTACATATTGAATATTAAAAATAAAAATAAAAATAACACACTTGACATGATAAAAGAAAAATATATTTATGACAAAAAATAACATACTTAGTATGATAAGAAAAACAAAACGGATATCTAATACTATAAAGGAAAATACATATATTTAACATAAGGAAAATAGCATATATTTAATATAGAAAAACATATTATACATATAATAAAAAATGGAATATATTTAATATTAAAAAGAAAAATAACATATATTTAATATGAGAACGAAAAAGTAGCATATATCAAAAAGGATAAAGAAAAAACATATACTATTATGATAAAAAATGCAAATCTATATAATACTAAAAGTCTATGGATCTTGTATGTTTGCAATCAGATTTCCGGTTTTCAACATCCGGTTGCGCATGCGTAAATAGCAACGTCTTCAATCCGTTATTCCAATTCCGGAATTTTTATATCGCTTTTAATACAAACAATTTCATTTAATTTGATCAAATAGTTATTTATATATACAAATAATACATAGATTCATAGATAATTATAATATATATTATAAAATCTATTTATCTATGAATCTATTAATAATATGAAATATTACCCTATACAATTTATGGAAAGAAAACACCTCTCACTTTCCCTCTAATAGATTTCAACACTCCTACTCCCTCTGTTTTCGTTACGTACGCGAGAAATAGTTACGTGTATGTGTGAGAGAGAGAAAAAGGGAACGATGTAAAACTGGATAGAGTTATCCCCCTTAACTAATGCAGACCTTTTTACTAGAGGGCGTTATTACAAAAAAATTTCTTTTTCTTCTTCCCATGTTTTTTAAAGTCGTCTGCTTACATTTCCAAACGGAAAGCTGAATCGGTAAATGCACACATTTCTATTACATTAAATAGTGTTTTCCTTTACACAATGGGTACTGAATGTTTGCTTAAATTAAATGAAAAAAGTTACATTTTATTTTCATTTTCTATTTAAAAAGCCATTATTAACATGTGGAGAGTGTTTTTTTTATTATTCTGTACTTTCAACTAACAATTTCATTTAAAAGATGATATATCAAAATTTGAATTTCACTATAATAAGGATTATGATACCTGTTCAGTGCATATTTACCTATAAGTATGACCAACCACTTATAATTCAGTAACTGTAATTTAAAAAAAAATAACAATTATAATAAACAGAACGACTCATAGAAATCTATCTATATTCTTTTTTCATTTTAATATACTTTCATAGAAATGCTTCTGTTATGTAAAAAAAAACTATTTTCTTTATGCCACAAGTGTCACGCTCATACATGAATTCCATAGCTAATATAACGTACTGACCCAACGGGTCACGGGTGGTCTAGTATTTAATATAAAGGAGAAATTACATATATTTGATATGAGAAGGAAAACATTACATATATAAAATATGACAAAGAAAATAAAGTAAATAATGTAATATGAAAAAAATGAAATTGCATATAATTTTAAATAAAACAGAATGAAATCATATATTTACCATGCTGACGGAAAAATATCGTATATTTAATATAGTAGAGAGAAGTATCGTATATTAAAAAACCTTTGTTAAACCTGATATTAAACATTTAAAAATAGCATATATTTAAAATGATGAAGGAAAATAGCAGATATTGAATATGACAGAATAAATGCCGTATATTAAGTATGACAAAGAAAAAATAGCATATATTTAATATGATAAGAGTAAAATAGCATATATTAAATATGATGAAGGAAAAATAGAATACATTTTATAGGTCAAAGAACAAATAGCATATATCTTATATGATAAAAGGAAACTAGCATATATTTAATATGATAAAGAGCACGTAGCATATATTTACTATGACAAAGAAAGAATATAATATATTTAATATGACAAAAATATATAATATATTAAATATAACAAAGAAAAATACTATATATTTAATATAAAGGAAACATAGCTTATATTTAATATTATGAAGAAAATAGAATATATTAAATATGACAAAGAAAAACTAGCATATGTTTCATATGATAATAGAACAATATGATATGTTTAATATGATAAAATAAAAATAACAGGTATTTCATAGGATAAAAGAAAAATAGCATATATTTAATATGAAAAAGAAATAAATAACACATATTAAATATGAAAAATGAAATAAAGCAGATATTTAATATGACAAAGTAAAATTGCAAAAATAACATATATTTAATATGATAAAGAAAAAATAACATGTATTTAATATGATAAAGAACAAATACATATATTTAGTACGATATAGAAATATAGCAAATATTTAATATGATAAAGAAATTATTATATTTAATATAATAATAAGGAAATAATGGCACATATTTTGTATGACAAAGAAAAAATAACATATATTTAATATGATAAAGAAAAAATAACATATATTGAATATGATAAAGGAAAAATAACCTATACTTCACTTTAAAAAGGAAAATATCATATATTTTATGAGAAAGAAAAATAACATATATTTACTATGATAATAAAAAATAACATATAGTTACTATGATAAAGAAATATAGCATATAGTTAATATGAAAAGTAAAATGCCATTTATTTTACATCAAAAAGAAAAATCATATATTTAATATGACAATGGAAACTATCGTTTATATAATATGATAAACAAAAATATCGTACCATTTATATGAAAAAAAACATCATAAACTTGATATGATAAATTGAAAAATAGCAAATATTTAATATGATAAATAATAAATAGCATATATTTCATATGATAAAGAAAAAATATGATAAAAAATTGAATATATTTAATATGAAAAAGCGAAAAATTACATATATTTAATATGATAAGGAAAAATAGCATATACTAAATTGAAAAAGACAAAATAGAAAATATTTTATATGCAAAAGAAAAAATATCGCATATTTTCTCTGATAAAGGAAAAATAATATATATTTAATATGATGAAGGAGAAATAGCAGATATTTAATATAATAAAAAATAGCATATGTTTGATGTGACAAGGAGAAAATAACATATATATTATATGATAAAGTAAAAATAACATATATTAAAACTGATAAAGAAAAATAAGCATATATTTAATATGACAAAGATAAAGTACATATCTTTGATATGATGAATAAAAATAACATATATTTAATATGACAAAGAAAAATATTTAATATGGCAAAGAGAAAAATAACATATTTAATATGATGAAGAAAAATAACATATATTTAAGATGACAAAGAAAAATTTTTAATATGGCAAAAAGAAAAATTACATATATTTAATATGATGAAGAAAAATATCATATATTTAATATGCCAAAGAAAAATATTTAATATGACAAAGAAAAAATAACATATATTAATATGGTAAAGAGAAAATAACATGTATTTAATATGATAAAGAAAATACATATATTTACTACGATAAAGAAGTATATCAAATATTTAATATGATAAAGAAATAAAGATTATATTTAATATAATAAATAAAAATAGCATATAATTTATATGTTCACGAAAAATAGCATTTATTGATTGTGATAAAGAAAAAGGGAATAGATTAAATATGATAAAAAATAGCATATATTTAATATGATAAAGTAAAAATAGAATATATTTCATATGAAAGAAAATTACATATACTTAATATGATAAAGAAAAATAGCATATATTTAATATGACAAAGAACAGCATTATCATGTTTGATATGATAAACATAACATATACTCAATGACAAAATATCATATATTCAATATGATAAAGGAAAATTGTATATATTTCATATCACAGGAAAATGTAACATATATTTAATAAGTAGCATACATTTAATACGATAAAAACAAAATAACATATATTTAATATGATAAAGAAAAACAGGATATACTTTATATGAGGAATAAAAATTGCATAGAAAAAATGCCATATCATTTTTTGATGGGAAAAATAGCATATATTTAATATGATAAATAAAATAGCATATATTTTATATGATAAATACAAATAGCATATATTTTATATGATAAAAAATCGGATATACTTTACATGGTAAATTAAAATTGCATAGGAAAAATCGCATGTACTTTTTATCATGCGAAAAATAGCATGAATTTTATTTTTACAACAGACAAAGAGAATATATTTAATTCTACAAAGAAGAAATTGCATATATTTAATATGATAAAGACAAATATTGTGTATTTAATATGATGATAGAAAAATAACGTATATTAAATATTAAAGGAAAAAAACAGTATACTGTATATAATAAATAAAAAATAGCATATATTTAATTTGATAAAAGAAAAACAGCATATATGTTATATGATAAATACAAATATCGTATATTTAATATAGTAAAGAATAAATAAGGATATATTTAATATTATAAAAAAAATAAAATACATTTAATATGATAAATGAAAAATAACATATATTTAATAAGACAAGGACAAATATCATATGTTAAGTATGACAAAGAAAACACACCATATAGCATATATTTAATATAATGAAGCGAAATAGAATATATGGCAAAGAAACAAGCATATATTTCATATGATAAAAGATAAACAGCAAATATCTATCATAATAAAGACAAAAAAGCATATATTTAATATGATAAAGGAAAAATAGCCTATATTTTGTATGGCAAAGAAAAAATACCATATATTTTATATGATGAAAAAAAATTAATATTGGATATGGATTATACTGGTATTGATGAGAAAAATAGCATATATTTATTATGATAAATGAAATATAACATATGTTTAATATGTAAAATAAAAAATAGCTTATATTTTATATGATAAAGGAAAGATCAAATATAAGTTGCATAATAAATGGAAATTTCATAGAAAAAATGGCATATAGTTTTTATGAATATAAAATAGCATGTATTAATTATGACAAAACAAATATAGTATATTTAATATGACAAAGAAAAATAGCATATATTTAATATGATAAAAAGAAATATCGTAGATTTAATATGAAAAAGGAAAAAATCATATACTGTATATGATCATAGAAAAATAGCAAATATTTAATATCATAAAGAATTAATAAGATATTATATGATAGTGAAAAATAAGCATACATTAAATATGATAAAAGAAAAATAACATATATTTAATTTGACAAAGAGAAAGTTACATGTATTTAATATCATAAATGAAAATAACGTATATTTATTATGACAAAGACAAAATAACATAAATTTAATATGAAAAAGACAAAATAACATATATTTAATTTTACAAAGAAAAAACATATATTTAATATGAAAAAAACAAAAATAACATATATTTAATATGATAAAGTACATAAAAATATATTTAATCTGACAAAGAAAAATAGATAATATTCATTATGATAAAGAAAAAAATACAGTATATATAATATAATGAGGAAACCTTGCATATATTGAATATGACAAAGAAAAATATCATATATTTTATATGTCACAGGATAAATAGATCATAACTAATATGATAAAGAAAAATAGCATATATTTAATATGATATAGAAAAAATTGCCTATATTAATATGACAAAGAGAACATAGCATGTATTTAATATGATACCGAAAAAATAACATATATTTAATATGATAATGAAAAAATACGATATATATTATATGATAAAAGAAAAATAACATATATGTAATATGATAAGAAAATAGCGTACACTTAACATGAAAAAGAAAAAATAACATATTAATATGGCAAAGGAAAAATAACATATATTTAATATGATAAGAAAATAGCTTATACTTACCATGATAAAGACAAATAACATATTAATATGATAAAGGAAAAATAACATATATTTACTATGATAAAAACATAGCTTATACCTAACATGGTAAAGAAAAAATAGCACATAATAACATGATAAAGAAAAGACAGCATATACTACATATGATAACAAAATAACATGTATTTAATATGATTAAAAAATAGTATAAATTTAATATGACAAATACAAATTGCATACACTTAATATGATAAATAAAAATGGCATATAATGTATATGATAAACAAGAACTAGCATATAATTAGTATAAAAAAGAAAAATACAATACTAAAAATAATAAGGAACAAATAACATATTTAATGTGATAAAAAAAATCATATACGTTTATGATCAAGAAAAAATCGAATATATAGATTAGCAAGGCTTGTTATTGAGAACTCTTTACGTTTCTGAGTATATAAAGGGTTATACGTGTCATTGCATCGCCATTTGGAGGATTTTGATAATCCATGATGTATTTCGACGTAGAAAAAAGTAATAAATATTTTTGATAGAAAGAATGTATTAAAAAAAAAACTAAGAAGAAATTATCTTTCAGAAATTCTAGATTACGTGGATTAGGAAATAGTCACCTACATTTTTATTAGGTCAATATATAGCGGATGCTTCTATGCAAATACCGACCTATATGCAAAATGACGTCGCAGTAAGAAAAAAAACTAAGAGAGAGAGAACATTAAAGATGATAGTTAGAGACGTTGATGACGTTCAAGAGGACAGGCGTCAGGGAATACTAGCACGTTCGAAATCACATTTTATTCTGGAAAGTACCCGAAAATAAATTTTGCCAAAAAACAGGACGCGATTATTACTTTTCTCATGTACCTTGTGGCGTACTCAGCAACAACGCTTGAGTTAGTGTATAAACGTGCACTGCAGTACATTTGACTCAATTTGTTTGCGTTTTTATCCCAATTTAACAGTGTTTCCAAGTGTTTACGCTAGAAAACTAAAAATAATCATATTATTTTGTCCAGTTTCTCCTATTCGTTTCTGGTTTTGTAAACATGTAAGATTTGAAAATCAATAAGACGTTACTTAATGAGAAAATGATGATTTAATTCGCATAACAGCTGCGTTCTGGCAACTCAGTTCATTTCAAAAAGGCTATTTTTATCATCTATGGCGCTGTTATACGTATATTCCTCCCAAACATTCACTGATTGAACATTATATGAAATTAAATTGTCACGATATGCCGTTATTGATAATGTAAGTAAAAACTAGTTTTAGACGGATGTTATCTATATAGTCTTTTAGATTTTACAATTGCGTGGTGTGTGCTGATGGCGTACAAGTAACAATCTGTGACTTTCTCTAAAGTGCCATTTCGAGCCGAACTTATGTGTTTGCCTGACAAATCATGAAATAACTCTTATACTCATACGGGCGTCTCTCTGTCTTTCTTTCTCTTTCTCTCTCTCTCTCTCTCATATACATATATATATATATATATATATATATATATATATATATATATATATATATATATATATATATATATATATTGTAAAATCTAAAAGTCTATATAGTATATATAATGGAGTCAGAAGATGGCTTCGTTGCCGGGTTCCAATATGCCGACCGGCGGTAACCGTGACACCCAAGCACTGATGATGCCCGAAAGGATGAAACACTAGTGTCTGTAGTTATTTAATCATTATCATAGCAAATGATTATATATATATACACACACACACGCGCGCGCACACACACGCACACACACATACACACACATACACATATATATATATATATATAATGGACTTTCTCTGTGCGTTTGTTGTTTCCTGTTGACAAGAAATCGGTCTAATTAATATATTTTTAATTTCACAAAAATGTACTTTATGTGTCTGGGAATGTTCTTACGTAGGTTTTGTATCAGAATGCGTCGGATAAATATCAAAAGTCGGTAATCGAAAAAATCTGATTAAAGAAGGAAGTCTGATTTTGAAAAGAGGATATTCTTTTCATACAATCTAACGTCACATTTGCATTCGAGAAGTTTTATCACGACACAAACAGAAAGGCCCAACCTATAAATACAAATATTTACCTTTTCATAAAGCAGGGGCTCGTCCGAAATGAATGTTTCTTGTTCGAGCGTAATACGACTGTCGTACTATATGTTTTTGTAATAAGAATTTATTAGGTAACAATAATTTCATAAAATCAACATTTTGTTCTTTTATAAGACCGGGACGCGTGCATAATACATGTTTCTCTTTAAGCGCAACTGAACCATATTAATTGACTTTTGCATTTTAAACTTCAATGAAACTATTATTTACATATACATTTATGAAATCAACAGTAGATTGTCTACAGAGCAATGTAGATCACACTGTATGGTAGACTAAATCACTGAGAAGAGACATGTAAAGCTTACTCTCGGAATACTACAAGGTATTTTTAATTAGAGCAGAGAATCAACCGATTTAACTAAAATAAAAAATGGGTTACTTCACCGATTTTAATAACAAAAAAGCGTGAAAATGATAGAATTTTGTTGATTTGTGGAACTCCTTACCGCTTGCCTGTTTCCCTCCTGACTTCAACATGGATGTCTTCAAGTTCAACATAAACAAATTCCAGATAAACCGCCCCCTAAGTAATGACACTTTATCAAATCTCCAATACTAATGAATACTGCAACACTATCCCATTGATTACTGTACACAAAATAACCATTATCCCCGAGTGGCTTCTGGGCCTTGATACGTGGTGACCTTCATGTAAAAAAAAATGCTCATTCAATCCCAGATAACGTCATGTTTCCTTGCTACTCACTATAGATAGATTTTGATGTCTGCTGGCTTGTAATAAGCATACGTTTAGAAGCTACGAGGTTGTAAACAAAATATTTTTACAGCTTTTATTTGAGATAATTACTTACGAGTAAATTATTATAGAGTTACATAAAACCAAAGCGTTTAGATTACGCTTTACTTTCTCCTTTGACGTTAATGACTGAGCTATAAAGACATATTTATTTTTTATTACAAAGGTATCACCACTTATCAAGACCCAGAGGCCACTCGAGGATAAGGGTTAAAGAGTGTACCGTAGACAATTGGATAATAAAGTAATCGCAAGTGATTGAAATTCGGTAAATTTATTAACTTATATGGAACGACTCACCAAAACTTGTTTATGTAAGACTTGAAGACATCTATATTGTAGTCAGCTGGAAAGCAGGAAAACAGAAGAAAACTCCATAGGCGTGCAGTTCTAAGAAAGAAGTTTGTTCAGGGAATCTACGTTTTAGGTTTAGGCACAGATAAAGAATAAGGGAAATTATTGATAGTGCTTTATGCTAGACGGGTGTTTCAATAGATTAGAGCTCACACGATCATTTGTCATGAAAATAACGATAAATCAGAGACAAACTCTCAACATCTCTTCTGTGAGAAAGAGGTTGCAGGGAAGAGAAAAGAGCATTCCCTACGAAGCTACGAAGTCTATTTTGAACTCTATCAAGGCAGGATAAGTCCTTTCTAGCAGCTCCTGCCCAGATGTGGCAACAGTACTCCATCCTTGGAGTACCTGTCTCTTATATAGATAGATAATTGCACCAGCAGTGAGATATTTACTGGATCGATAGAAGGATCCCATAATTGTTCCAGCGATCTTGTCAACGGATTTAATGTATGTGTTCCATTTCAGATGAAGAGTAAAGGTGAAGCCCAGATGCTTGTCAAAACATGAGACATCCCCAAAGACGAGAGCCATCCATTTCAATTGATGCCAGATGGGGATGATACCGTTGATGATTTAAAGATAAAAGCTTGATTTTAGATGCATTGAAGCAACAAGCCACCTCTTTTCCCATTGTACCACTTGCTCAAGATCAGAGGAGAGAGAATCGAAGAAAACTTGGTCGTTTGCGGTCTTAGATGTGCTACTATATATAATAGTGTCATCAACATAAATGTCTCCGAATAATGTAAGGATGTGATTTGGAAGATCGTTAATACAGATAAGGAAGAGAGTTGGGCCCAGGATGGACCCCTGAGGGACTCCAGTATTAATACTGTGAGCTTCTGATTTTTGCCCAGCAACCACTACTCTTATGAATCTATCAGAGAGAAATGACTTAATAATTTAGTAGACCTTTCCAGCAATACCGTAGCTGGGGATTTTGTGAAGTAAACCATTATGTCATACTCTAGCAAAGGCCTTTGATATGTCAAGAGCAATTGCCCTAGAAAGGTAGCATCCGTCGAGAGATTCGCTAATCCTATGAGATAAGCACATCCGCTGTAGATCTAGCAGAACGGAAACCATATTGCGTGTCACTAAGAAGGTTATTTTTGCTGAGATGTTTAATTAATTCTCTATTTAACACAGATGCCAGCAACTTACCCTTGACGAACAAGAGCCTGTACTGAGAGGGAGATGACCAATCACCTGAATTCTTAAATATAGGGCATAGTGATGAGATTTTCCAGGGTGATGGGAAGCAGTTCTCCTCAAGACAACGTTTAAAGTTTTGTAAGTATGGGAGCTAGTTCTGGTTGAAGTTTTTTGAGTACTATAATTGGTTGCTTTACTGGAATCAAGGTTTTTAATTAGCTTGGCAACGTCACGTATAGATATTTGTATATCACATAGTATGTTTTCTGATACAGGAGGAAATATTGGGGGTTGGCGGCCTTAGTCACAAAGAGTAGAATTAGTTGCAAAGTTCTTGGCAAAGAGTTTGGCTTTGTCTGATGCTGACGAGATGACCTTGATTCTCTTTGCTATTTGCCAAAATTGGTGGGAACCAAGCCGCTGCTCAGCTACTTTGGACTTAACAGACTGAGCATACAACTCTCGCTCATTCTTTATTACTTTTTTTCTCAGTAGTTGCTGGCAATCCTGAAAGCGGCTTTAGTCTCAGTACATCTATTATGTTGGAAGCTATAGAAAAGTTGAGTTCTGTGCGCAATGGCAGAAGAACATTCTGAAGAGAACCACGGCTGGCTATTAGGTTTTGCTGGAACTTTTTCGATTGTATGAAACATTCTATACCTACAATTAACAATTCCGTCGGGTCTGATACTATAGAATGCACATCTTTTTTAAACATTGTACGCAGATATAGATCTGATATAAATGTACGGAAGCTATCCCAGTCAGCCATAGATTGCGATGGAGAGGTACATTTGAGGACTTATTACATTTCATTTTTCTCTTAACTGATACAACAGAGTGGTCGAAAGATCCAAGTGGAGGCAGAACGGAAGCTGAACACATTTCGGGGCAAGTTATGAGAAAAAAGGTTTAGGAGACCTGCATACTGGCCGTCAGTATAGGGCACACGGGTGGGTTCATGAACAATCTGTTTGCTACAAAGCTTAAAATTAAAACAATTAACCAATTATTTCGTTACACATACCTGTTCAGAATGCCGCCGTTCGACCATCAGCTGGTAAAATTCAAAATATTTTAAGTTTCACAATTTTGCACCGATTTTCCCCGGCTAAAACCCAAATATAAAGGCTCGCATGAATTCGAATACCCTATATAATAAGTCTCATGTCTGTAGATCAAAAACTGCCAGAAGAGTTTGGTAAGCATTTTTTAAACAAATATATATATAAGTATATATATATATATATATATATATATATATATATATATATATATATAAAGAAGTTTGTGTTTAGTATAAGCTTTTTACGCAAATATTACACAAGTATAAATCATGTAAAATACCTGTATGAATTTAATTACACGTAATAGTTAATAATAATAAGATGGCCATCCTATACGAAAACCGAAAAAAAAATTAGTAGTGGATTAATTAAAATGAATGTTTAAAAGAATATCCGAATTATCAAGACGTTTTGCAGATGAATGCAATTCCAACATCCATATATAACAAAGTTGTATTTACTTACGTATAGATTTTAATTTGACCCCCCCCCCAAAAAAAAAACACAAAAAAAAAACAAATTCATTCTGTGAGTCTATCAAGTAAGCAATTGCCTTGATAGCACTAGTAAATCCTTATCCTCATTTTGTATTTACATGTTTCTGAAACGATGTATTTTTTTAAATTCCTTTCAGTTTTATCTTTGCCGTTGGTTGGTTGATACAACAGTGTCTAAAATATGCTATGCTTCTAAGTTTTTATTGTCAATGAGAGTTCATGCTGTTGTAGGGTTATGCACATTTTCACAGAACAGTATAAGAGTAGCATTCTTATTTACGATAATTCGTTTTCAAACTCGTCCGTGATATTTCATTATATCTTAATTCTATTATAATATCACGTGACTATAGCATGGCCAACCGTAAATCCAATGTAAGTCCTTACTGGGCCGTCCTCTTTAATTATCTACCAAATTTCCACCAATACCGATCATTTTTCTCACTACATACCTAGCACAAGACCTTTTTCTGCATTATTCTATTAGTCTTAATAAACGGTGACATTCTCTGATAAAAAAAAACAAGATCAAAGTGTTGTATCTCTTCTGATGCTGTACTTTATATTTTGGTCTCGGTTAATGGAGGAAAAAATCCTTCATGGTTGATACATTTTTCAAAAAATCTGTTACTAACCAGAGCGCCTGTTTTGGGGGAGCTGTTTCCCCTGCATTAAAAACCGACCTTATGTCTAACTCTGCCCTCGTGGGGAGACAAGTAAACAAAAAAAAATAAATGCCATATAATTTTTTAAATCAGAATAGAATTTTAACTATAAAAATGATATGCCAGTTGAATATGATGATATGTTTTTATCTTTTTATTTCATTAGATATATTGTTTCAAATGTTTATAGTTATTTCAATAAGTTTTTAATCTTAATTAAAATAACTAATGAGAACTTAATCTCTTTGTACAATCGCTATAGCCGGTGTTACTATTACAGCTAACAAATTCATTACTTTTACATTTTATTTCCCGGATTAATAAAAACTGAGGAATGTGAGGTCTGCAAATATATTTTATTATGCAGTTGGGACATCGAAAACAGTCCTGGTATGACCGAGGGCCTCTATACCACTGGGAAATCACATGATTAGTTTCTGAAACGTTATTAAATTAACATCTATGAAAGATCGCTTACAAATATTCATTGGTTCCGAACAATTGTTTGACCAGAATTGCACCCGATACCCTACTTACTTCGTTCTATTCCTAATTTATATATACGATGCGACAGGTTTTTTTTATCTACTTTGTGTACGTAAGCTCTTAATTGACAAATATTAATATTATTTCCACTCGGAATTCTCAGATCCGTCGTTAAAAAAAATGTTTTATTGCTGCAAACAATATATTCACGCACACATATATACACTCACGCAAGAACAGACACACATACGAATGCATATATATATATATATATATATATATATATATGTGTGTGTGTGTGTGTGCATATATATATATTTATTTTTTTACACAGTGATAACCACTTATCAAGGCCCGGAAGCCACTCAGGGATAAGGGTTATTTCAAGTACAGTACGTTAGTGTGGAGATTTGATGAAGTGTTTACTTAAGGGGGCGGTTCATTAGGAATTTGTTAACATTGGACTTGAAGACATCCAAGTTGTAGTCTGGTGGGAAGCTGGCAGACGGAACAGAGTTCCACAGGCGTGCAGTTCTAAGAAAGAATCTTTGTTCATGGAATCCGCGTTTTGATTTATGCACAGATATAGAGTGGAGGGAATTTTTCACAGTGGATTCATCTAGACGGGTGTTTTTCGTGAAAGATTGGCGAGGGGGGACCAGAGACTGGAGTTCAGACGAGCACCTGCCATGGAAATAACAATAAAACAAGGATAGGCTCGCAACGTCTCTTCTGTGGGAGAGAGGTTGCAGGGTAGAGAAAAGGGCATACCCACTAAGCCACGAAGTCTATTTTGTACTCTGTCAAGGCAGGATAGGCTTTTTTTAGCAGCTCCTGCCCAGATATGGCAACAGTATATGTGTGTGTTTGTATATATATATGTAAATATATGTGTATGACATAATCACGTTGACACCGGTTTTCGTCAGATCACCGAAGGTAAGCAACGTTGAGCCTCGATAGTACCAGATGGGTGACGATTTGGAAATCTAGGTGTGTATGTGCTTTCCGCTTTTCTCGGCACTGCTTTCAGTCGTCCTGAACCTCCACTTGCCATTGGTATTTAACAACGTCAACTAAGGTGAGGTGTGGTTGGGGATTGCGCAGTTCTTGTCACAAAAAATCTCACGTGCAGGTACCCTTACAGTAGGTGTCCATAGCCTCTCAAGAATTAAGGAATCTTATATATAAATATATATATATATATATATATATATATATATATATATATGATTGGTTTCTAAACGTGGGTTAAAATATGTTCTGTTAAGAAGCACAAATTGGGGCGAAACGCGAGCCTAGAAATTTCGTTGTGTGGCCTTCATAGTTTTTGTGGGCTACAGCGTTATCCGATTGTATAAACAATTATATAGCATTACATATAATTCTAATATTAATTTGTCCGTTAGGTTAACTTGTTGATTAACATATTCCTACTAAGTGAAAAGCCCTAAATGCGCGACATCACCTGGGTCCTTATTAGTTCTTAGTTCTTAGTTGCATAAATACACCAGTCATTCAAAAGAGTAAGTACAGACGGTCTTGGCGGTTTTCTTAGTCTGTCTTAGTCAATAGACTTTTTCTTTCTATTTGACATTTTGGATCAGGTAGCAAATCGCTCGAATCGCATGCAATTGAATATGTTTCGAATTTTGAGTTCGAATATATTCTACTATTAATCCAAAATAAAGGCCAAATTCGAGTCTTCGACGTTTCCTCTTGCGAGTTAATGCGTTGTCAATTATCGATGTAGAAGAGTCATGCAAGTAAGTTCTCTGTAATCCATACATATGATTAGTTTATAGTAAGAAAATCTTTGTGTAGAACAAACCTTTGTACAAATGATTGCCCGAACAAAGAAGACAGTAAATATAAGGTTTTACGTTAAAGTTTTTTTTTCGATGATCATTTAAACGAAGACCTAGGATGCATAAACTTTAGTGGTGTTAAAAGCGCCTCAATAAACTAACATGGAATTCTGGCAGAATAACCTAAGCGATTAATATTACAAAATGCTTACCTGTCTTGTACTGGCCACGCTCAACAGTGGTAAACTTCGGGGATCCAATATTAGCGTGTCAACGTGATTTTATATGTTTATATATACTCGTACACACATGTATATATATATATAGATATGCACGTACAAACAGACCACTTTACAATGCAGTCTTCAAATAAATAATTATTTTGAATCAAAATCGACTACTATAGCCGTATCTTACTTCCGTGTATATTTATAGGGGCAAAATATTAGACTGAAATGGAATTCTCCATTTTCAAAAAAAAAAATCAATAAAATAGATGAGTATCTTCATGGCATTTCTTATTTCTATTCATAATGATTTTTTTAAGACATTCCATTGAATTTATTATTAATTCTAAATTTGAACTGTTTCTCAAGATTTGTTCATATTTAATTACTTTCTACTATTTGTTTATTTCTGAATTGATTATTTAAAATTTAAACTGATAAAGTTTATTTTAATAATAACTCAAATGAAAAGTAATTGCGGACTTAAATTTTATATTTCCCTGGCTTAATTAAGAAAATAGATTTTACAACACTAGCTGTTTTGCTTGTTCCAAATATTTGTCTGAAAATTCAATTTTTTTTTTTACTATCTTTTATATTTTATTTACATCGTGGAATGGTATTTGCTAATCTCACTGTTTATTTTTTCCTTTATAATCATTATTTATTGCGATGTATAGGAAAATTTATTGTACTTCATAGAAAACATAAGATTTATTTTTTCGAAAAATATTTAACAATGAATATATGAAATATATATTCACTCATGGTATTTTTAAAATAAATACTTTATTAAAAAAAGTAATCCAGTTTATTATGCCTACCAATCAAATATATAAAAACGATGATTTGAACACAAAAAAGTAAATTATTACAAAGCAAAACCTAGACAAATCACGCATTACATAGAAACATGCGAACATGAAAGGTAAGATTGTTCAGATTAAACTTAGAAAGTAAAAAGGTTGGTTGTTTAAACTGGAGGAGAATAAGAATATATTCTCGTGAGAATATAATAAATTTATAACTTAAAAAAAAACTTAAAACATTGTAGAATATATATATATATATATATATATATATATATTCTACAATCCCGTTCCGCGAAGGAGGAAAAGAATGGGGAAAACGTGACGTCTTTGCTGTTAAGACCATCGCCAAACGTAGGTTTAAATTAAGGCCAGACAATCGAAAAGAGGGGATGACTTTCGACAATATCGGCGAAAAAAGCGCCCCCTCTCGGTAGAAAAGTGCTTAGTGTAAGGTGAAGAAATTAATGTTTTTTATCCAATTTTTCGATATTGTTCGTCTGAAAGGTCGGGCTTAAAAACGATAGTGATCCTGTGAAAATCCGTCGCCTCTGTAAAAAACATACACATATATATTGGTAGCAACAATTTTTTTACTCAAACCGATTAAAATGCTTGCCCTATCTCTGAATACACTTTTTATGTAAAATTTCAAATATTTAGACAAACAGCGATAACAGATATTTATGTACGCAGGAAAAAGTGTGGTGGGTACTAGTAAAATCAACAAGCTCCCAAAATTCCTGTCAGACTCGATATTTTTTCCAGACGCGTTTGGATTCAGATATGGACTTGGCGTTGAGAGTTCAAGAGATGAGTATGCCTACGTGAACGTAGAAGATACATACAACTGGGAGATTTCGAGGTGCATTTGATGTGTGTGTCTTTGTATGTCTGACGTGTGGGTTGGTCTGTAGATGCGTATGTAGATATACACAGGTATGTATCTGTATGAGAACGCAGTCAGGGGTAGAGATGCCTGCGTGTACATATGTATGCATTAGTATGATACCAGCACATACTTGAGTTTGAAAATTATTTATTTTTGTTACTATCTCTTACTTTCATTTTGGAACTGATCGGATCTTACCGTACTTTGTATGCTGGCATCGATTAGCAAGAAAGCTAATACTAGGGGATCATAAGGCAGAGATACACTATTGATTTCTTGATTTCTGGGGGATTTAAAAATCGAAGGAAACGAGGGCGGTTTATTATGACGCCGAGATGTTCTGTTAGATGCGTGAAATTGGCAAGTTGAGAAACTACGGCCACTCTAGTCTTTTCTCTCTCTCTCTCTCCTTTCTAATTTATATTATGTTCTTTTGTTTTACTTTATCATTTTAATTTAAAAAAATATTTCTATATTTTTTATTATTGATTTTAATTAACTATTTTATATTAAAATATGGAAAGTTATTTTTGTATTTTATTACAACTACACACACACTCACACATATATAAATATATATATATACATATGTATATATAAATACATATAATATATATATAAATATATAACTATATATATAAATATATTAATATATAAATATATATATATATAAATATATATATAATATCTATATATATATATAAATATATAAATATGAATAAATGTATACATATAAATATATAAAATATATATATAAATATATATATAAATATATATATAAATATATACACATAAATATATATATATGTATTTATATCTATATATCTAAAAAAAGTGAATGTGTCTGTGCGTCTGCCTGTTTGTCTGTCTGTGTGTCTATGTACATTTTCCTTCGCAATAACCACGTTAATTTTCAGTCTACAGACTCGAATTTGATATACAGGGTACTGAGATTTGGGAAAATTTATGTGATCGGTTTTCGGCAAAAATTTTCGCTGTTAAGGGGTCAAAGTTCAACGACTTGACCTTTGAGAACTCTACTAAAATCCTCCGACAATTTCGGGTCTAAACACTTGAAATTTTAGATGTAGGTTTCTTGGACATGGATCTAACGTAATAACTTGATTTGAGCCCCAAACACTAAATGTTAACGGGTCATAATAGGGGCCAAAGCTAAAAAAGTTGATGTCTTATTAATTTTTTTTGTTGCTCAGCAAACACATCGAAACACTTGGGCAACGCCGAGCCGAAATGCTAGTATATATATAAATATAATTTTAAGGGGATTAGAACAACATTCTAAAGAACAGAGTATATTTTAATTTATTAGTAAATTCATTATTACAATAAAAAAAAACTAAAAATACAGTGCTCGTTGTAATTTAGATATATAATAAGCTCGGTAGGCATATATATATATATACATACACTTGTGCCCGATATTATTCATACCCCCCCTTGAAAATTGAGTTTATTAGGTGTAACTTTGTTAGAATTTATTGTTTACGTCCATATTGATACATATTCTTTATAAACCTCTTCTGATCATTTTCGCCATTTTAAAATCTCGGGATACTTGTAATAAAAGAAATATACAGCTATTTATAAAATCTGCAATGTTCAAAAATAATCATACCCCCTTATTTTTTCAGTATTAATCGAGTTTCTGACTGTTTGTTTCCTGTTTGATTCTTATTTTGAATGCTTTTATACAACCTTTGATTAATTTCATTTCGTTTTTTGCATTTTTCAGAAATTAAAATGATATCAACTGAAAACCAATTAAAGAATAAAAATTATTAGAATGGGGAAGAAAAAAGAGCTTAGTAATGATTTTAGGACTAAAATTGTGAATTCACATAAGGATGGTTTAGTTTACAAGTCAATTTCCAAGAAATTTGAGGTCCCTACAGCAACAGTACAGAGCATCATCAAAAAATTCCAGAGCCACCACACAACAAACAACTTGATAGGTAGAGGAAGGAAAAGGAAACTGTCTGCTAGAGCCACCAGGAATATTGTAAGAAGTGTTAATGCAAATCCAACCACCACTACTAAGGATATTTTAGAAAATCTGGAGTCTTCTGGCATAAAAATATCAAGGCAAACATTGCAAAGGACTCTGCATGAAAATGGTCTGAAAGGAAGGAGACCAAGAAGGACTCCATTGCACACCGGAAAACACCTTGCTGCACGTCTAAAGTTTGCTAGGACCCATGTGAATTCTCCAGAGTCCGTTTTCTCAAGTATTTTGTGGACTGACGAAACAAAAATTAAATTGTTTGGCCATATGGATGCTTCTTACGTTTGGAGGAAGAAAGGAGAAGCTTACAACCCAAAGAACACCATACCCACGGTGAAACATGGTGGTGGTAGCCTAATGTTTTGGGGCTCCTTTTCGGCTAGTGGTCCAGATAGTTTGGTCAAGATAGATGGAACCATGAAGAAGCAGCAATATTTGGAGATACTCCAGAAAAACATTAGACAGGATGCGGAGAAGCTCCATTTAGGACCAAACTGGGTCCTTCAACAGGATAATGATCCAAAACATACTGCCAAAATAGTCAAGAAATGGTTTGAGGATAATCAAATTAATGTTTTGGAATGGCCTAGCCAGAGTCCTGACCTGAACCCTATCGAAAACCTCTGGCGCATATTGAAAACTGAGGTTAAAAAGCGGAAACCTAGAAATTTGAGGGATTTGGAGAACTACTGCATTGAAGAATGGTCAAAAATCAGTGTTGATGCTTGTAAAAACTTTGTTGATAAATATCCAAAACGGTTACAGGCAGTTATTAAGAATAAAGGGCATGCTATTGACTATTAGTAAGAGAGGTATGAATAATTTTGAACTAGTGCCATTATTGTTTTTCTTTGTATAATGTTTCAAACTTGCATAACTTATTTATTTGTTGAGTTTAAATTAAATACTTATGCTTGATTTATTGTTTGAAATCCCTTTAATATTGTCTACCTTCTGGTTTGAGCAATATTCTTATAGAAATCTCAAAGATCCGAGGGGTATGAATAATATCGGGCACAAGTGTATATATATATATATATATATATATATATATATATATATATATATATATATATATATATATATATATTTAGTAATGTGATTTATAATTTAAAAATCAAATTATAATTAAATTAAAAATCAGTTTCATAAGAAGGAACAACAACAAAATCAATTATTTGTACGATCGTTTCGGAAAACAATGTTTTTATTGTGGTAGACATCAAGTTACGGACAATAATTATCACATATAGTTTTTTATTAAACAAGGTTTCCTCATAATCAAATATTGGAAAGGGTTTTTATTAAATGTAAAAGATACCATAAATAAAGCTAGCATTAAAGTAAGACGGATGTACCTGGAAAAAAAATTAAAATAAAGGTATGGATTTTAAACTTGATAAGAAAGTTAATATGAGTTAGGGATAGAAATAAAATAGAGTAAAATAATAAATATAAATTTAGTTTACGTACAATATTATACATACATACACATACAAATACATACATGCATATATATGAAAAAATATACAGCATATATATACATATACATAGATATACATATATATATACATAAAAACATACATACAAATATTCACCTTTTAATTTTTCGCCTTTTGAAATCAAGAACTATGGTGAAAGTACTGATATAGATGCTTGCTATAGCTTTCCAGCTTATGAAATGATAAATTTTCAAAAAGAACGCTTGTGTAATAATTTATTTCCGTTAAACGTACTTTTGATTAACGGACGCCAAAATTTAGAATTGGAAAGAAATAGTAGGATAATGTTATTTGTATAATTAGATACTGTAAGGGGGATAATTAGGCATATTTCTTTAATGTAAGGGACATAATTAGTATAACTTAATTTATTACAGAATAATAATAAAAAATAAAAATTGTAATATATTTTTAAAAATAAGTAATTTTTAATGATTTCAGGTGGTTTATTTTTATTAAATTTAAACCAACGTTTATGACAGCATGTGAATATTAGTTCCTCTTTTGTATTTAATAGGGTGGTTGTATTTTTTATATCTTAATATTGCAAAATTTTTAGGGTCTCTTTTGAACATAGTTCACAGAATTTATCTCCTGGTTTATATGGTTTGCAAGATTCAATTACTTGCCATTTTAACTTGAAAGGAATATTGTTATTCTAGAGTTGCCAAATATACTTGGATGGAGTAGTTTGGTTTGACAGTGTTATTTTTAAAAGAATATTTGTGCGTTGAAATTCTATGTTTTATTAGGCCAGATGTGGAACCAAAGTATATTGTCTCTTGTTTATTGTGATTATTTTGCGTAAAGTCTGGTGCTGGATTATTATATGGTGGGTTGGTTTGTAATTGATCGGTAGATTAGTTAAAGTTGGTTTCATTATTTAATTTGGTGGTTAAGTTATGGCTGTTAATAGATTCATATATATATATATATGTGTGTATATATATACATATGTATATATATATATGTGTGTATATATATATATATATATATATATATATATATATATATGTGTGTGTGTGTGTGTATGTGCGTACTTTTTTTATTGGCCTATAAAGGTGGGTGCAGCAGTAGCGTTGGGCGAATTATTTTTATTTTGTTTTTTTTTAGTTTCCATTTTTTTAATTTTATGTATTTATAGACGTATTTATCTAATGCCTGGCTGCCAATATATATATATATATATATATATATATATATATATATATATATATATATATCCTGGCTTGAGGTAGTTGCCTGTCTAGCCGCACTGATGAGCTGTGAAACAGCGAAACAGTACTGTATGTGGATGACTATATATATATATATATATATACTGCAGGGATATATACACGTGTATATATATATGCACATATATACACATATTTATACATATATACGCATATATAGACACATATGTATACACGCACAAATACACATGTGCATACATATATACGTACGTACACACATACACAAACACCCATACATATCCACACATACACACATATGCACATACATAAAGACCTGCACTCTATATTATTCATTTGTGTATACATGCACAGGTAAGCACCTAAAATGTAATCTATGAGCCTTATTGAAGTGTTAATTTTAATTTGATTGTCTTTAATTATTGTAATTGTGTTTCTTTTGTAGAATGTTATCATGCAATGTATAACGCGGTTGACGCACATATCGTTTACTTGAACTGTTGAACTTAATGAACGTCGTTCACCGTTGAAAATTTATTTAACGCAAACATCCTATAAAAAACATCACGGTTTCGTATTCTGCATAAAAAATACCCAACAAAATAAATGGATTAATAAATCAGAAGCAATATGTCCAAATAGGAAGACATAATTAACATATTCTTAACATGGTCAGTGTGGGAGCTTAATTACCTATTCTGTACTTTCATTTAATAGTTTCATCAATTTTTAATTTTTGGTCAAACATAGAATGCACCCCTTTGTAGGAGACATGGATCTTTCTCACATTCAGAACGCATCCTGCGTCTAAATGTGCCCGTGTGAAAATATTAGTGAATAGTAATGGTTAAACAAATATTATATTCGACAAACAAAAGTTATTTGTGCATATTTTGAACCGGGCGTATCTAGGCGTACGCTAGGCTTTGCCAGAAACATGATGTAAGACACTCAGTTTTGCTGGAAATTTGACGTAGGACGCTAAACAGCCAAACGCGCAGATGACTTTCGCATAGATATTGCAAGAGAAAAAACAAAATAAAACAGATATAGGGCACAAGATGTTAGAGGGGAACCATGGAGGCTAACAAGCATATAAATGTAGCCATATTAGACATACAAGTGCAGACGCCCGAAGAAATAGTTGTTTTTTGCGAAAAGAACTTTTAAAAAAGGCATTACGTGTGGAGTTACATGCATCGTTGCAAAGAGAGGTTCGGTAAACGATGGATGTGGCTGGAAGGTCATAAATCTTTTTTTTTTTTACAATTTTCTTTGATAAAAAAATTAAAAAAAAGGTTTTAACAAAAACATTCTCTCCACAAATAATGCACAAAACAAAAAAATATTTAAAAACGAAAAAAACAGTTTCAATGTTTTTACTTTTTTAAAAACCTTTGAAAGGCCCCAAAATACATAATTTGTTTTGAAAAAAAGAATTTCGCTAAACATTAGCTATAAAAAATGAAAACAAAAAACGCCAAAAATGGCCACATTAAATCCTCCCACCCCGCATAAAAATACGTTTGCTATGAAACATTATAAAATACATACTACTAATAACGTAAGATAGGCTTTGTTTTTTGTTTTTTTTTCATTTTTTTTTTATTTCTCCGATTTCATTTATTTTACAATTTTTCTATTTCGTACGGTTTTTTGTAAGATTTAATTATCGCCGACTTTCTGCATAATCCTGCGATTAGCGTCATGTTCTAAGCAAAGCCGAACGGACGCTTGGACATGTCCAGTTCCAAATCTGCACAATTACAAACACAAAGGTTATTATACAGAATACGGACTGTATTTAAACAACGTTATAACCCAGAAATACATTCTTAACATTGAAAAGTTGGGAGCATAATTAACTATTATGTACGTTCAGTTAACAATCTAATAAACACATTATGACCATAAAAAATTATTCAACTTGCAAATACGCCAATTATTCAAATAGCATCATATCTATTCAGGAGAAATATCAAGGAATATCAGGATTCTGTAAATCAGCAATACTTGTAATTCGGCAAAAACGGGACGAAATTATTTACACATTCTTTAACATAGTTAGTATGAGTACATAGTTATATATTTTGTACTTTCACCTAACAATTCAATTAACAGGATTCCGCTTTAATTTGTTTTAACTTGAACATCCTATCAAAAAACAACACGATTAGTATCCTTTATAAATACAAAATAATATACAGTAAAACCCCATGATACGGCATGAAAAATTAGTACCAAAATACAGTATAGTATATAATACATATCTATATAATAAAAAACATTACAATTAAACTGTAAGGCGGGGCAAATATCGTAATCAAGAACCGGAAAAAATATCGTATTCCACATCGTAAATTGAAAAGCCGTATCCTAGGGGCACGGCATTCCGGGGTTATAATGTAAAAGAATGAAGAAATGAGATATTACATGTAAAAGACAATACACTTTTTAAAGTACAGAAAAAATATTAAATTCAGGTAGTCAAGAGAATTCATATTTTAGATTTCAAATTATTAAAATTGTATTCGTTGTTGTTGTTTTTTTTATTTAATTCGTCAGTGTAATTTAAAATGCGCCTCTTTATCAAACAAGGATAGAAGCAAAAAAAAAAAAGTTATAAGTATTTAACGCTAACGAGAGAGCCAAGCGAATGGCCTCTTGGTATATTTGTCTATAGGAGACTAAAATCATCATATCTTTTTTAGGGAGCGAATAAATCCGGTAGCTATTGTTTTGATTCGTCTGGGCTACCGTACATGCAATAAATGGATTTTGCTGAGAATAATACGAATGAAATATGTAACAGGTCTATATTTAAACGTTCGAACTTCTATTTTGCGCTTATGAGTAATTTTGTTTTGTAGGATTTTTCGAAATTTTATTTCTAAATTGTAGTAAAATAGCAATTTAATAGCACTACATGTAAAATAAATAAGTTTGTTTTCATACAATTTTGATATAAAGTCAGAATTACATGTTAGTTTTTTACGATCTCCTATTCTAGAGAGTATGTAAATGCAATATTAATAGGCACTTTGAAGTAATAGTTTCTGTACTATCGGTTATTAAGCAGTTGTTAAATTAATCTGTACCTGTGATGTAAGATATAGTCAAGATTAATATACATTTAATCGTATAATAACTCGGCTACATGCGAAAAGTTAACATATGGAAAAAGTAATGATTGCGAGTTACGAGATAGAATTGAATTGCATAAGGATGAAAGCCTGTGTAATTAGAGATTAAGTATTTCAGAGATAAGCCCCACTTGAATATAATAGAATAATTATTAAAAAGGGACAAAATATATGTATCGTAAATTAATGGCGACTTTATTAGTAGTTGTACGTGGGGAACGTATAAGATATTCATTGATAGTGTTATTTTCCTTCCTATAATGTCATAAGTTACAATAGAAAAATAGCCCATATTATATTAACACACACAGATATATATATATATATATATATATATATATATATATATATAATGAACCCTGTGTGTGAGTTTGTTCCATGTAGACTCCTAACCGGGTGGCGAATTCTTATGAAAGTTCACACAATATTACTTTGGGGTTTATATCCGAATTCCTCCGATAAGTTACGATAACCGAAAAAAAGACAGGGAGCAGGAGATATTTACTAAAGTGTACACCATGTGCAGCCTCACATAACACGTCTATTTGAGAAGTTTTATATCGAACAATCATAAAGGATATGCATATAAAATCAACAGTAGGTCTTTGATATGAAAGAAATGTTCCAAATGAATGTTTCTGTTCAAAGCACGATTGAACCATGATATTTGACTTTTCGTTTTTAAACGATAATTCTAGCCACTATCGACGAAAGGCTTTGCATATAAAAGCGTTGATATGACAGGTGCGCGTTGATATAACAGGTGATCGTTCGAAATGAATGTTTCTCTTTGGAGCACAATTCAATAATGATATCTGACTTTTGAATTTTAAATTTTACTTCAAGCAGTTATATATCAGAAATAAATTTATAAAATCAACAGTTGATTCTCTACAGCACAATGTAGGCTACAATGTATTATTGAATAAGTCACTGCGGGCAGTTATGTGAATCTTCGTCCAGGTCACCGCAATGGATCTCCAGCTAGTGCAAGTGCATGGATTTGATTTAAAAATAGGCGATTTAACCAATTTCGGTTATAATAAAGTAGACGAAAGAATCATATACTTGTTACGACGGATAGACTGATGTGGATCTGGGTGGAGAAACTTCCCAAAATATGTACTTGCATTTTAGTTGATATTTTACGTTGGAAATGCGTTTTCACCGCGTGTCTTGTGTTGCTCAGGTGAAAGAAACTTTAATATACCTTATCTGCCATGACGCATCCAGCGATGCATTAATTTGATATGTCGTTTTAGATGATTCGTTACTTCGAGAAACCTGTTCTTTAGCGCAGAGACTCAAAAAAAAAAAAAAAAAAAAAAAAAAAAGACGCATTCAAAACAATTTAGCCGAAATCATCTCAGGTAATATTTTCTTATTTTCTTACGGAACCCTCTATTTTAATCTTATGTTGGTTAGCGAACTCGTTTACATTTAACGGGATATCGACTTTGTTAATTTAAGCAATGAAAAATCAGAGGCCTGCTGTATTAATGCTGGAGTCCCTCAAGGGTCAATCTTGGGCCAAACTCTCTTCCTGATCTACATCAATGACCTCCCTAAACACATACTTAAATGATTCGTTGGCATCTATGCTGATGACACAACCATCTACGACAGCACATCAAAGGCTGTAAATGACAAAGTTCTCTCTCCTCTGATCTCGAGCGCGTGGTTCAGTGGGGGAAGTCGTGGCTGGTTACCTTTAATGCATCTAAAACCAAACTCCTATCTTTACATCATAAACGCTCTGATCCCCATCTGGCATCAATTGAAATGGATGGATCTCGTCTAGGAAAAGACCCGTGTTTTGACAAGCTTCTGGGTTTGACCTTTAGTCCTGATCTGAAATGGAACACGCACATCGTCTGTTGCCAAGGTCGCTGGAAAGATGGTGGGAGCCTTCTACCGCCCCAGAAGATATCTCAGTACTGATGCAATTCTCTATCTATATAAAAGCCAAGTACGTCCAAGGATGGAATACTGCTGCCATATTTGGGCAGGAGCTGCTAAAAACAGCCTATCCTGCCTTGACAGAGTAAAAATAGACTTCGTGGCTTAATGGGGGATACCCTTTTCTCTACCCTGCAACCTCTCTCCCACAGAAGAGACGTTGCGAGCATATCCTTGTTTTATCGTTATTTCCATGGCAGGTGCTCGTCTGAACTCCAATCTCTGGTGCCCCTTCGTCAATCTTTCACGAAAAACACCCGTCTAGCTGAATCCACTGTGAAAAATTTCCCCCATTCTTTATCTGTGCCTAAATCAAAACGTGGATTCCATGAACAAAGCTTCTTTCTTAGAAGTGCACGCCTGTGGAACTCTGTTCCGTCTGCCTGCTTCGCACCTGACTACAACTCGGATGTCTTCAAGTCCAACGTTAACAAATTCTTAATGAACCGCCCCCTTAAGTAAACACTTCATCAAATCTCCACACTAACGTACTGTACTTGCAATAACCGTTATCCCTGAGTGGCTTCCGGGCCTTGATAAGTGGTGACCACTGTGTAAAAAAAAGTTGATTTATCGAAAAATCTTATACGAAGGTTATTTGAGAAGTATAGGGTTATAGATGTTTCTTTTTAAACGTAAAATCGTGGGGATATTTGAAAGGTGGGTGAATAGATTATTTTTATTCTTTCAAATGTTATTGTAAATTCTTCCGGATTTCAGAAAATTGAATTAAATATATTGTTTACATGAAGTTTGAGTACATATGTAGATAAGTTACCGTGTTGAAATAATAACGTTATTATTTACAAACCAATTCTTTACATGAGGAGGGGAGATTTATTTCAATTTTATGCTTTTACTAAACAATTATAAAAGACAAAGATATCGTAAAACTGTTATTTAACTTAAAAATACTATATAAAAATAGCCCGATAACTTCTCTGCATAAGCGCCGAACGTTGTTTAAAAGGTATTTTATATTGTTTAATTGATAATATTTTTTATGCGTTGTTAGAAATCTTTAAACACACTAAGTAGGAGTTTAAAAGTGAAGCGTGACTGGAATCCATATTTGATGTTCTTCTTTTGAGATATATGACTAAATGAGTATGGCCTATTAGTATTCTTGCGAATACCTCTTTATCCCTCATCGATCTTTAGTTTCCTGGTTGCTAAGTTGATATAAAGAATGTATAAGAATATACATGATAGGCATGAAAAAGTATCGCGGATTCTGCAGTTTCAGCAGAGAAAATCGGTTAATTCTTTTTAAAATGGCAATGCTTGCCTTAAATCAGAATTCCAATATAAAAAAAGCTTTTTATTATGTTTTATTATTGGAACCATTTGGAAATGAGCAATCTATATATTTATTTATTTGCAAGTTATTACCATCATCTTGTGGTTGTTGGTTCACAGCGTTTCGGCCAACATTCGACAGGTGGTAAAGCGCGACGAGATAGGAACGCTGAGTCTCTTAACTATATCCTCAGCAGTTACTGTCTTCCATAGTTGTTGTCGTCTCCCCACTTTTTGGACAACTAATCCTCTGGCCTAGAAGATAAGGATAGTAATTCGCAAATAAATAAATGTATAAATCAAACTGCTCATCTCAAAAAGATGCCAATCATAAAAATAATATAACATCCGATACGGACCCGATGATGAAAAACCATATTAAAACAAACAAAAAAATAATTGAAGATATTAGACCAAAAATTCAACCATGATCACCATTCGGTGGATGGATACGTTGAGTCTTTACAGTTCCAAGTGAGCATTGTCTAACGATAGCGGTTTTCATCTTACACAAAGCCGGCCAAAGGCTTAATTGACAAACACCTAGGAAGACAGCAACTATGGAAAGAGAGTAATTACTGAGGATACAGATTAGGGATTAAACATTCATATCCCGTCGCGGTTTACCACCTGATCAAGGCCAGAAAAATAATTGCCCGAAACGTTGTGAAACAACAATGATGAAGCTGAGGATACTCGTCGGCAATTTTTTTTTTACACACGCATCACCACATTATCAAGGGTTATAAGGGTTAAAGAGTGTACAGTAGAAATTGGAAAATATAGTAATCATTAGTAATGAAAATTTGGTAAATTTGTTAACTTATATGGAATGGCTCATCAAGAACATATTTACGTTAGACTTGAAGACAACCATATTGTAGTCAGACGGAAAGCAGGAAAACGGAAGACAATTCCACAGGCGTGCAGTTCTTAGAAAGAAGCTTTGTTCATGGAATCTACGTTTAGGTTTAGGCACAGATAAAGAGTGGGGGGGTTATTGATAGTGTTTTCAGTTAGACGAGTGTTTCTTGTGAAAGCTTGGCGAGGGGGGATCATAGATTGAAGCTCAGTCGAACACTTTCCATTAAAATAATGATACATCAGAGACAAGCTCGCAACATTTCTTCTGTGAGATAAAGGTTGCAGGAAAGAGAAAAGGACATCTCCTACGAGGCTACGAAGTCTATTTTGAACTCTATCAAGGCAGGACAAGTTTTTTCAAGCAGCTCCTGCCTAGATGTGGCAACATTATTCCATCCTTGGACGTACTTGGCTCTTATATAGATAGACAATTGTATCAGCAGTGAGATATCTACTGGAATAAATAAATAAAAAAAACTCTCATGCCTAAATGTATATTTCTTTTTACTACATGGTAGTGATTTGTTCACAGTATGCTGTTTTCTCTTCCCTGCAACCTCTCTCCACCAGAAGAGACGTTGCGAGCCTGTCTTTGTTTTATAATTATTTCCATAGCAAGTGGTCGTCTGAACTCCAATCTCTGGACCCTTTTTTCCAATCTTTCACGATAAACACCCGTCTAGTTGAAGCTACTGTCAATACTTTCCCCTACTCTTTATCTGTGCCTAAATCAAAACGTAGATTCCATGAACAAAGCTTCTTTCTTAGAAGTGCATGCCTGTGGAACTCTCTTCCGTTTTCCTGTTTCCCACCTGACTACAACTTGGATGGATGCCTTCAAGTTCAACATAAACAAATTTCTGATGAACCGCCTCCTTAAGTAATCCAATATTTCAAATCTTCATTACTTAGTTACTACGATATTATCCGATTGATTACTGTACACGCAATAACCCTGATCCTCGAGTGGCATCCGGGCCTTGGAAAGTGGTGACTCCCATGTAAAAAAAATTCCTTTATAAACCATACGATTTTAAGTGTTTGTTTGGTTTTATCACATTGAGTCGCAACTTGTCAAGAGTAAATTCTATTTGAGACAATGTTTTATTTAGTTGTTTCTTTTACAGCTATTTAACACAATTAAGGTTATTTAGTGCTGAATCTGGTCATTTTAGTACAACTTCTTATTCTTCAGGTTATATGGTCCATCACGTCACATGTTTCTTTATATCTTCAAAGATTTACACGTCGTGTTGGTTATATATTGTTTCCCATTTTTTTATCGTGTTTGTTTTATTTTGTAATTTGTTTTACAGTATATCAGCCCTTTTCATGTCATTTAATGCCTAGCCCGGTCATTTTGTAAAATATTTGTATGCATCATATTCTTTATATCTGCAGATATTTAAACATGTTTTATTCTATACTAGCAGTTCCGCACGGCTTTGCTCTGGGCCTATGTACTGTTCATAACTGTATGTGCATATGTATACATTAAAAAGTGTGAATATGCATGGTAATACCTTTCTATATAATAGGCTCCCTTAACTACCGTAGAGACCGCAGACATCAACCTTTTTTTGTAATCTGACCCAGATTTTGATCCCTTAACATTTATTGTTTTGGGCTCAATTTAATTTGAAATGTTTGACCCATGTCCAAGTAACCTAGATCTAAAACTTCAAGTGTTTGCACCTAAAATTGGCAAGGGAGTTTGATAGAGTCTGCAAATGTCAACTCTGGGAACTTTGACCTCTTGCCACTCAAATTCTCGCCCAAAACCCAATTAAAAGATTTGCTGCATGTTTGAATACCCTTTATGTAAAATTTTAAATATTTAGACCCAAAATTGGCTGAATAGTTTGTTAGAGACTGCAAAGGTAAACTATTTTGAACTTTGAGTCCTAAGCAGCAAATTTTCAACAAAAAATATGTTAAAAAGCTTGCTCTATGTCTGAATACACTTTATGTAAAATTTCAGACCAAAAATTGTTTAGACCAAAAATTGGCTGAGTAGTTTGCTAGAGACCACAGTGGTCATTTTTTTTTAAACTTTGATCCCAATTATGACCTCCTTACCACTTATTATTTTGGACTCAACTAAAATTATAAAGTTATATTCATGTCAAAGTAACCTATATCTAAAATTTTAAGTGTTTAGAGCGAAAATCGGCGGAGGAGTGTGATAGAGTTCTCAAAGGTTTAATCGCTGAACTTTGACCTATTAACAGCCAAATTTCTGTCCGAAAACTGATTAAAAATATTTTTCCATATCTCAATATCGCTTATGTGAAATATCGAGTCGGTAGACCGAAAATTGACAGAGATATTTGGTAGGGAAATGTACACAGACAAAAGACACACACACACACTTTAACTTTTATAGATATACAAGAATGGATTCCCGGCGATGTCCGGGTGTTTGGAAATGTGTGTTGAGCAAAAAAAAAAAAGTGGTAGTAGGAAGGCAGGCTCGAACCCGTACCGCGACGGTGGATAAGAACGTGACGTCTTTGCTGTTAGGACCATCGCCAAAGCGGATGTGGCGTGGGTTTAAATTAAGGCTAGACAATCGAAAAGAGGGGATAATTTTCGAAAATATCGGTGAAAAACGCGACCCCTCCCTGTAGAAAAGTACCCAGTTGAGGGTGACTTAATTAATGTTTTTAGCCAATTCTTCGTCTGAAGAGTCGAGCTAAAAAACGATACTGATCATGTGAAAATTCGTCCTCTCTGTCGAAAGTTTCAGGCCCACATGCAAATATACATAGATACATTTATATATTGATAGCTTAAATTATCGACCCAAACCGATTACAAGGCTTGCCCTATCTCTGAATACACGTTACGTAAAAGTTCAAATGTTTAGACCAGAAATTGTTTAAGTAATTTGATAGAGACCGCACAGGTCAATTTCTTTAAGATTGCCCACAATTATGACCCCTTAAAATTCATTGTTTTGGGCTCAAATCAAGTTATCAAGTTAGATCCATGTCCAAGGAACTTATATCTAAAATTTCAATTGTTTATACCCAAAATTGTCGGAGGAGTTTGGTAGAGTTCTCAAAGGTCAAATCGTTGAACTTTGATCTTTTAACAGCCAGATTTCTTGCTAAAACGGATTACACAGATTTTCCCAAATCTCAGTACCGTGTATATCATATTTCGAGGTTGTAGATTGAAAATTGACAGTTTTATTGTGTAGGAAAATGTACACAGACATACAGACACATACACACACAGGCAGACAGACACGTTCACTTTTATAGATATACTAGCATTTCAGCCCGTGGTTGCCCGGGTGTTTAGAGGTGTGTGTTCAGAAAAAAAGTACTAGTAGGAAGGCAGGCTCGAACCCGTACCGCGAAGGAGGAAAAGAACGGGAAAAATATTACGTCCATTCTGCTACGCCCACCACCAAACTGGAGCGGACGTAGATTTAAATTAAGGCTTGACAGTTGAAAAGAGGGAATGACTTTCGAAAATATCGGTGAAAAAAGCGACCCCTCCGTGTTGAAAAGTACCCAGTTTAGGGGGAATTAATTAATGTTTTTAGCCATTTTTTCGGTATTTGTCATTTAAAGTGTCGAGCTTCAAAACGATCCTGATCTTGTGAAATTCGTTGCCTCTGTCGAAAGTTTTAGGCAGACATGCAAACATACATACATAGATTTATATATTGGTAGCTTAATTTTTCGACCTAAACCGATTAAAATGTATGAATACACTTTATGTAAACGTTCAAATGATTAGACCAGAAATTGTCTGAGTAATTTGGTAGAGACCGCAGAGGTCAAATATTTTTTTAAACTTTGACCCCTATTATGACCTAACATTTATTGTTTTGGGCTCAAATCAAGTTATTAAGTTAGATCAATGTCCAAGGAAATTATATCTAAAATTTCAATGTTTTATACTCAAAATTGGCGGAGGAGTTTGGTAGAGTTCTCAAACGGGGAAATCGTTAAACTTTAATCCCTTAACAGCCAAATTTCTGGCCGAAAATAGATTAAAACATTTTCCTAAATCTCAATAACCTGTATATAAAATTCCGAGGTTGTAGACTGAAAATTGACAGAGTTATTGCGTAGGGAAATGTACACGGATCGACACACAGACGCACATACAGACAGACACCTAGACACACAGACACTTTCACTTTTATAGCGATCCAAAGATTATATATATATATATATATATATATATATATATATATATATATATATATATATATATATTAATGTGATTGATAATTTAAGATTCAAATCAGAATCAAAAATTAAAAATCTTTTTCATAAGAAGAAACACAACAAAGTCAATAATTTGTACGATCGTTTCGGAAACGATGTTTTTATTGTGATAGACATTAAGTCATGGACAATAATTTTGGTATAGTTTTTTTTTAAACAAAGTCTCCTCACCAGCAAAAGTATTGGGTGTTTATATATATATATATATATATATAAAAACACCATAAATACACCTAGCATTTTTTAAGTAAGGGAATAAGGCAGACGTATCTGGAAAATAGTAAAATACAAAGGAAAATAGTTACTTATTAATATTGATAAGCAAAGTAATATGGGTTGAGAATAAAAAAAATAGTTTAACAAAAGATAACGATCATATATATATATATATATATATATATATATATATATATATATATATATATATATATATATACCTTTTAATTGTTCGCCTTTTGAAAACCGTAATTATCGTCAAAGAATTCATTTGTATGTTGATTGTAGCTTATAAATGCACGAAATGTCGAATTTTCAAAGCGAACGCCAATGGAACATTTTTAGCGGTAAGAATATGTTAGTAAAGATTTTTTTAAAAATAAGGGGAGATAATTTTATTTGTCTAATAAAATGATCAAAGGGAGATAATTATCGTTTATTCTTTTTATATTATATAAGAGGATCTTATTGAACTTAAAATATTTTAATAATTTATTTACCTATTGAAATAAACAAATATAGTGTAGGTTAAACTTAAATTGATATTTAAATAAGATATACAATGCTGTTAAATATATCGGATTAACTAATATTAAAAATAATGATGATCCAAATTTTATTAATGTGGATATTGAGTTATAAATTACAATTCCAAGATAGATTATTAATAAGCAACATTTTTAATGACTCATGATGGTTTATATTTGTTAAATTTAAACCAACGTTCATGATTGCATGCGGATGTAAGTTCATCTCTTGAATTTAGGAGGATGTGTTTATTTTTAATATCGTCATATTTTAAAATCTTAAGGGTCTCAGACATACAAAGTTCACAGAATCTGTCCCCCGGTGTATAACTTTTATATGATCCTATTATTTCTATTTCAAATTGAAGGAAATATTCCTATCTTTGAGTCGCCAAATATGCTTAGATAGAGTGGTTTGTTTTAACAGGGAGGGCTTTTTCAAGGAGTGCTTATGGGTTGAATCCTATGCTTAATAAGTCCAGATGTGGAACCGAAGTAGATTGTTGTTTGTTTATTGCATTTATTGTCAGGAATATTAGGGGTGGCATTGGTATGTGTATTTGATTGGTAGATTAGTTAAAGTGGGTGTAGTTATTAAATTGTGTATAGTTCTAACAATAAAAAAAATAATAAGGTACAAAATACAAATAATAGATAATTTATAAATGTTATGGGTTAAATAAGCACACTTCATATGCATGAGGTGCGGCTCTGTTGCTTTCCCATGATATCTACTTACCAATACAACAAAAGAATCTGAAAAATAAAACTGAAGACAGACCCCCTGGTTTAGCCTGAAGTGTTCAGCTGCGTTTTCGCACCATTTTGAGTAGCCAGAAACCAAATGTGGCTATTAAAAAAATGTTTGCTATAAACCATTTTGAAAAAAATATAGTTTTTTTCCCCATAAATATATGGCAAAACAATTAACATTCTTTAATTACAATCATATCCATTCGACGCTCTGGTGATATATATAATTTATAATCAATCATTTGAGGTTTACAATATATAAATATGTATGTTTTATATCTGGTACTACTGTATACCCTCTACAGAAAATTTTGGAGTAACAATAATTTTCATAAATAAACTCCAAACCACAGGAGTAATTCAAGTTTGAATATGTGAAATATTATTACAAGTTCGAATCATCTACGAATATATGTAATTCTTGCATGTTAACGCATCTCCAACAACAACAAGAACACATTCTTCCGGCGACTGACTTCACGCGCCTATTTCATCGTTACTCTTACACACCCACATTTCGTTCAACAATTATTGTTCAGGTACTGTTTCACCCGATCATGATTCGACAACTAATCTAAAACGTTCCTGATACATATTGAACTTAATACAATGTTCGTGATTTATATACAAAAATATCAAAAGAGAAAAATTGAAAGAAAAGCAACGCATAATCAAGTAAGCTTTCTAATCTTTAACAGTTATATATATATATATATATATATATATATATATATATATATATATATATATATATATATGATGGAGACTGTCGGACTGACTTCCTCATCTTGGTTGTTATTGTCACAACGTTTCGGCCGTTTTGCCCTCCGGCCTTCGTCAGGTGAATGGTTTGTTAGGAGTCTCGAACCCAACCCTTTATTATTATTACGGGGGTACCTTGTTCGGACTCCAGCTAGGCTTTGGGACATAGTTGCTGATTGAATAACAACCAAGATGAGGAAGTCAGTCCGACAATCTCCATCAATGAAAACAACTCATCTCAAAAATACAGACAATTACTATATATATATATATATATATATATATATATATATATATATATATATATATATATATATATATTTACTATTAGGCACATCGGCGTTGCTCAGTGATAAAGTATGAATGAATATTAGATTTTGATTAATGCAGAATTCTTTACCGTAGGTATTAAACGTAACGTAAAATAACTTAAAAAATGAATTAAAAAAAGGACAGAAACTAAGATACGCGCATGCGAGTATGATGGTTTTCTAAATAGTTCACTTCCAGTAAGTAAACATTTACATAAGCTGAGATCGAAACAAAAATACTAAAGACAATTAATCAAGTACGATGATTATTCGGTCAGCGTGACAGGTTCTATAAAACGTTTTTTTTCAAACCGACTCATACTTAACATGAGAAAGCTGTATTTTTAAGCATTCACGCATGCGCAATCGTGAAACAATTAATAAACAGAGACAAATCCGTCCAACTCCACGTATCAATCTTTCAACTTTAACTCGTCAGAAGCGTTTTTTTCTGATAAAAAGCTATTAAAAAGTTTTTTTTCACATGTCTCTTATACACCAAATTTCAAGTCTGTATATATATATATATATATATATATATATATCTTATACACCACATATACATCAAATCTGTATATATATATATATATATATCTTATAGACCACATTTCAAGTCTATATAAACAAGTCGTTGTGTATATAGGTTGATAAGTGTCTTTACACGCACATTCTAACTTTTACAGATATATAGATGTTCTTATTTAATTTCATGGAAACAATTTGCAAAGTTAAAATGATAAAAATGCTATGCCTTCGGTCAAATGACCTTATTAAGTTACCCAAACTTCCGGTTTACATCGGAACATAACTCCTTAATGTAGACTAAAAACGTCAAGTTTTACATTAAAATTATGGAGAAACTAATTATTCATAGAAAAGAGTAGTTGTCTATTTCTTTCCTTAATTTGTTACCGGCCAAACTCCCGTCTATATTCAATGTTTTTCTTTTACGCCCTTCTGTGATTACTTGGGTTGCTAGCACTTTATCCCTGTACGGAAACAGTAGCATTGTTCTGAACTTTATAAATTATTTATTTTACATTAAATACAAACACGCCTTACGCGTTTTACTTAGCACTATTAATAATCTCGTTCAATTACTTATTATCTTTAGATGCTTTTAACGTGGAATGATATATATATATATATATATATATATATATATATATATATATATATATATATATATACAGTAGCGTCCAAAACTAAGGGGAAACTTTTTAAAACCTAATATTTCTTAGAACTGGCAACTGTGAAAAGCTAAAATTTTGACAACTGGTAGCGTTATCAACCATTATAATAATATACTAAAATTTGAATCAGTTACAAGGGATCGAAAAGAATCATAACAATTATTTATTTATTTTCAAAATAGGCAACCTCCAAAAGTAAGGGACAAAATTGAGAAAACAATGTAAACAGCTGAAAAAAAAACCCAATAAAAATACATGTGCAATCAATATTTAGTAAATGAGCGCTTGCATCCAATGACATTTACACATCTCTGACTACAAGAACGAATCAGTTCTTGACAATCATCGATACTAATTTTAGACCATTCTTATTGAAGCTTCACCCACAAATCCTCCGTGTTATTGGGATTTCTTTCCATAACTTTCACTGCTAATGTCTTCCGAAGATTTTCTATTGGATTTAAGTCAGGACTTTGCGGTGGCCAATCAATAATTTCGAAATTTTGCTCGCTAAGGTAACGCATTACAACCTTTGCCTCGTGCCATGGGGCATTATCTTGGATAAAGTTTTCCCTATCGAAACCTGAACTGTGTATGATTGGCACAACATGATATTGAACAATGTTTTTAATCGATCTGCGCGGTTACACGAGTTTGAAACCGGACAAGGGGCTTTGTACCTTGGCTAGAAAACATTCCAAATACCATGACACTTCCGCCTCCAAACCTGACAGTTTTCTTAGTACACTTTGCACTTAATCTTTCATCAATATGTCTATTTACATTGTTTTTTTTCGATCATTTCCAAATAAATTAAACTTGCTTTCATCACTGAAAAATAATTTTGTTCAATTTTCATATGTCCAAATTACATACCTGTTTGCAAACTCTAATCTCTTCTTATTCTTCGAACTAACAAATATTTTTTCCTGAGGTTCGATTAAACAGCCCTATTTCTTAACCTATAAACACATGAAGTACTATACATAACCCTTTTAATTTTTGTGCAAGACTTAAAACGATCTTTAATGACATACGCTGCATTATTCGATCTTCTCTTGCCGAAGTTCTGCGGGGTCTGCCGGTTTTATAAGCACTAATTATTTTGACAGTATCATTTTAGCATTTACAACCCTGCCTACAACACTCTCGGAACGTTTCACTTTCCCTGAAATCTCTTTAATGGTGTGCTTTTCCTTGTATAGCTTCACAATGTCTTGTCTCGCAGAGTAATCCAGTTTTTAGTGTTTCGCCATGGCGCCGACTGATGCAACGTTTACAAATGATAAAGTAAGACTTATTCTTTAGAGGAAATAAAAAGAAATTGAATATAGCCTACTTTTTACATTGTTCTTCTCAATTTTGTCCCTTACTAATGGGTATTCCTATTTTGAAAATAAATAAATAATTGTTATAATTCTTTTTTTATCCTTTGAAAATGATTCAAATTTTAGCATGTTATTATGGATAGACGATGACTAGTTTAAAAATTTCAGCTTTTAACAGTTTCATTTCTAACAAATATTATATTTTAAAATGTTGTCCCTTAGTATTGAACGTTACTCCCCCTCCTCTCCCTCTCTCTCTCTATCTATCTATATCTATCTATATCTATATATATATATATACATGTATATATATATATATATCATTGAATCGTTCTAGACGTAAATTGTAATCCGATAAACCACACATCTTTTTGCTAGTATATATATATATATATATATATATATATATATAAATATATATATTTATATATGTATATATATATTCATATATACACGCATATATATATTCATATATGCATATAATGGTAATATCAATTGATTTTCTTGATGTAAATCAAATGAGATTATTTAACCGCGCTCATTTCAGGACAGAACTTGTATATAGTCTGTTTATTATGCAAGCATTATTGGTTACATATGTGCATACAGTGTTCAGTTGAATACCAATTCAAGGAGTACACGTCATCAGACCAATATCGATTATTTTTTCGTCTGAGGAGGTGTTATCCTTTAATTGGAGATGGTAAAATTGATTCGATGAAATAATTAAAAATAGAATCGTATTTAGAATATGTAATATATTGTTTCTCGCTCAGAAAATGAAAAAAAAAAATAAACAGGTAACGAAAATGGTTTTAATAAAAAACAAGAATAGAGAAATATAGTGTGGTGATTAAAAGTTATGCCGAAGAAGATATTTTTTGAAGCGAGGTAATGTCTTATGAACTCCCTGGGAAAGTATAAAGAAACTACTTAAAGGCTATTTAAACCCTGGGAAAAAATTCTTATTGGTAAACCACTAACGATTCTTACAAAATATTAAAATTTGCTGGAATTCTTGGGTTCATATAATGTAGTAATTAGAAGCGAGTGATTGGCTAACAAGAAAGAGAATTGTTAATGAGAGAGAGAGAGAGTTACGACAACTTTTCGTATATAGTAATATATAGTTTTAAATCTTGAAAAACACATTCACGATAACACACGATCATACACCTATATAATCATTAGGGCTAGGACAACAGCATATTATTTCATTGTTTTCACTATCCAGTGTGTATGCGTTGATATTTTATATATTTTACTATAGAGTGATGTAGTTCTCGGTTGATTTACTATGTCTAAATCGGATACATACTTGAGAGTCAAAACAATGATCAGAATAATATGTTGTCATTTCCCTAATAATCATTAATTCTAAGAAAATAGCATATTGACAGTTTATAATAAGTATCACTATGGTGCTTCTTTGTTTTTATAGAATGCTAATTAAGAAGGAATATTATGCAGTAAATTGCACCATACTCGCATAAGAGATACAGTGATTCCGTGCCCTGAATTTATCATTTAAACCCGGTACAATGATTCTACATGGTATAGTAAGGCAAACTGAACATTATAAGAGTGTACTATTATCTTTTCAGCATTGAAAAAATACAGATAGCAAATAACAGTTTTCTATATAGAAAATGCAATATTTTAGTTTCTGCTAAAGACAAACAAATACAAAATACTGGATATAATAATTGATTTTTGGCTTCACTACTAAGACACGCAGCTCTATTTAGTGATAGACTGAATGAGTCATAATATAGTTTTACCTTCAGACATACAGATACCAAATCGTCCATTTCTAAAAGATATATTAAAGAAACGCAAAATATTTTTAATTACGTACTAATTTAGATTGATGATTAAAATTTCAAATGCTTATTTATTTTAATAGATGTGTGCTCGTAATAATGTGTGCTCGTAATAGATGTGTGCGCGTAATAGATGTGTGCGCATAATAATGTATGCACGCAATGATGTGTGCACGTAATAATGGTTGTTATAATTAAACGGAGTCGCTGGGATGTCACGTTGTTTTTCTAATATTTTATATAATTATTTGAAGATTATTTCGCCAAAGGTGTTCTTAAAAAGAAGAAAAAAATTCTAATACGTAAATCATTGCGTACAGTCACTTTCGTTTTACGTTTACACACAAAGACACACACATATT